>NC_142806.1:66355261-66397761 GCF_049724085.1 Artemia sp. Qi Xiang Cuo | reverse complement strand
ACCTTTTCCGGCGAGTATTTTTAGGCTAGGCTAGATTAAGTTAGGTTAGGTTAGGTTAGCCCATCTACGCTTCACTTAGGTTAGATTAGGTTAGGTGAGAGACAGGCAAAAAGTTAGGTGTATGATTAGGTTAGGTTAGATTAAGTTAGGATAGGTTAAGTTAGGTTAGGCTAGGTTAGCCTACGTACGCGCGCGTACGTAGGCTAACCTAGCCTAACCTAACTTAACCTAACCTAATTTTTGTGCGTGTGTGTAAGTTTTTGTGTGTGTAAGTTTTTGTGTGCATGTAAGTTTTTGTGTGCATGTAAGTTTTTGCGTGTGGGTGTAAGTTTTTGTGTGTGTGTGTGAGTAAGAGTTTGTGTGTCTAAGAATTTTTTTTTGTGTAAGTTTTTGAGTGAATGTAAGTTTTCGTGTGAATGTGTAAGTTTTTTTGTTTTTGTGTGAATGGTTTTGTGTTTGTTTGTTTTTTTATGTGTGATGTTGTATTGTTGTTTGTATTTGTTTTTTTGTGTGAGTGGGTGTGTGTGTGTGTTTGTTTGAGAGTGTGTGTAAGTTTTGGTGTGTGTGTGTAAGTTTTGGTGCGTGTGTTTAAGTTTGTGTGGGTGTGTTATTTAGTGTGTTCATTTAATTTTTTGTTTTATTGTTATATTTATCTTGTGTGTGTAAGTTTTTGTTTGTGTGTGTTATAATTTGTTTGTCTAAGATTTTTTGTGTGTGTGTAAGTTTTTGTGTGTGTTTGTAATTTTGTGTGTGTGTTTGTGTGCGTGTGTGTAAGTTTTTTTTTGTGTGTGTGTGTGTGTGTGTGTGTGTGTGTGTGTGTGTGTGTTTGTGTGTGTTATTTTTTGTGTGTGTAGTTTTGGCGTGTGTGTGAGTTTTCGTGTGTGTGTGTGTAAGTTTTGTGTGTGTGTGTGTGTGTGTGTGTGTGTGTTTGTAAGTTTTTGTGCGTGTGTGTGTAAGTTTTTTTTTGTTCATTTGTTAGTTTTTTTGTGTGTGTGTTTGTGTGTGTGTGTGTGTGTGTGTGTGTGTTTGTGTGTTTGTGTGTGTGTGTGTGTTAGTTTTTGTGTGTGTGTTAGTTTTGGAGTGTGTGTGTAAGTTTTCGTGTGTGTGTGTGTGAGTTTTGTGTTTGTGTGTGTGTGTGTGTTTGTTTTTTTGTGTGATTTTAAGTTTTTGTGTGCATGTTAGTTTTCGTGTGCATGTGTTAGTTTTTGTGTGTGTGTGTGTGTGTGTAAGTTTTTGTGTGTGTAAGTTTTGGTGTGTGTGTGTGTGTGTGTGTGTGTATGTTTGTGTTATTCATTGTTTGAGTGATACTGTGTGTGAGAGTTTTATTTTGTTTTTTATTTTGTTTGTGTTTGTGTGTGTGTAGTTTTTGTGTGCATGTAAGTTTTTGTGTGCATGTAAGTTTTCGTCTGCATGTGTAAGTTTTAGTGTGTGTGTGTGTGTAAGTTTTCATGTGTGTGTGTGTGTGTAAGTTTTTGTGTGTGTGTAAGTTTTGGAGTGTGTGTGTAAGTTTTAGTGTGTGTGTGTGTGTAATTTTTATTGTGTGTGTGTGTGTGTAAGTTTTTGTGTGTGTGTGTGTAAGTTTTCGTGCGTGTGTGTAAGTTTTCGTGTGTGTGTGTGTAAGATTTTGTGTGTGCGTGTTAGATTTTGTGAGTGTGTGTTATTTTTTGTGTGAATTTAATTTTTTTTGTGGTTGTTAGTTTTCGTGTGGTTGTGTTAGTTTTTTGTGTGTATGTGTGTGTGTGTGTGTGTGTGTGTGTGTGTGCGTAAGTTTTCGTGTGTGTGTGTGTGTGTAAGTTTTTGTGTGTGTGTGTGTGTGTGTAAGTTTTAGTGTGTGTGTAATTTTTTGTGTACATGTATGTTTTTGTGTGCATGTAAGTTTTTTGCATGTGGGTGTAAGTTTTTGCGTGTGGGTGTAAGTTTTTGTGTGTGTGTGTGTGTAAGTTTTTGTAAAATCTAGCTCAGAAAAGCCTGAAATAGCAAACTAGTCATCCCAAACTATTGGTTTCAGACAACAAACACCTATGATGGACTAAGAATCCTAGCTCTGAAAAGTTCAAATAGCAAACTACACATCCCAAATCGTAATTTTCTGACAACACACACCTATGAAAGGCTATGAAACCTAGCTCAGAAAAGTCAAAAATAGCAAACTAACCATCTCAAATCATAAGTTTCAGACAGCACTCACCTATGAACGGCTAAGAAATCCAGCTCGGAAAAGTAAAAAAATAGCAACCCACACATCCCAAATCATAGGTTTCAGACAACACATACCTATGAAAGAATAAGAAATCAAGCTTAGAAAAGCCCGAAATAGTAATTTAAATATCTCAAATCACAGGTTTCAGACATCACTCACCTAAGAACGGCTAAGAAACCTAGCTCAGAAAAGTCAAAAATAGCAAACTAGTCATCCCAAACTAAAGGTTTCAGACAACAAACACCTATGAAAGGCTAAGAAATTCAGCTCAGAAAAGTCAAAAGTAGCAATCCGCCCATCCCAAATCATAGGTTTCAGACAACACACACCTATGAAAGACTAAGAAATCCCACTCAGAAAAGCCCGAAATAGTAATTTACATATCCCAAATCATAGGTTTCAGACATCATTCACCTATGAAAGACTAAAAAACCTTAGCTCAGAAAAGCCTGAAATAGCGAAACTACTCATCCCAAACTAGAAGTTTCAGACAACAAACGCCTATGACGGACTAAGAATCATAGCTCTGAAAAGTTCAAATAGCAAACTACGCATCCCAAATCATAAGTTTCAGACAACACAAACCTATGAACGGCTAAGAAATCTAGCTCAGAATAACAAAAATAGCAAACCACTCATCCCAATCATAGGTTTCAGTCAACACACACCTATGAAAGGCTAATAAATCCAGCTCAGAAAAGTCAAAAATAGCAAACTACGTATCCCAAATCATAGGTTTCAGTCAACACACATCAATGAAAGACTAAGAAACCTAGCTCAGAAAAGTCAAAAATAGCAAACTACTCATCCCAAACTATAGGTTTCAGACAATATTCACCTACGAAATAGTAGAAAACCTTAGCTCAGAAAAGCCTGAAATAGCAAACTACACATCCCAAATCATAATTTTCTGACAACACATACCTATGAAAGGCTAAGAAACCTAGCTCAGAAAAGTCGAAAATAGCAAATTACATATCCCAAATCATAGGTTTCAGACATCACACGCCTATGAAAGAATAAGAAATCCAACTCAGAAAAGCCCGAAATAGTAATTTACATATCCCAAATCATAAGTTTCAGATAGCATTCACCTACGAAATACTAAGAAACCTTAGCTCAGAAAAGTCTGAAATAGCAAACTATACATCCCAAACTCGAAGTTTCAGACAACAAACACCTATGAGTGACTAAGAATCCTAGCTCTGAAAAGTCCAAAAAGCAAACTACACCTCCCAAATCATAATTTTCTGAAAGGACACACCTATGAAAGGCTAAGAAATCTAGCTCAGAAAAGTCAAAAATAGCAAATTAACCATCCCAAATCATAGGTTTCAGTCAACACACACCTATGAATGGCTAAGAAATCCTGCTCAAAAAAGTCAAAAAATAGCAACCCATACATCCCAAATCATAGGTTTCAGTCACCACACACCTACGAAAGACTAAGAAATCAGGTTATGAAAAGTCAGAAATAGCAAATTACATATCCCAAATCGTAGGTTTCAGACAACACTCACCTATGAACGGCGAAGAAACCTAGCTCAGAAAAGTCAAAAATAGCAAACTAGTCATCCCAAACTATTGGTTTCAGACAACAATCACCTAAGAAATTCTAATAAAACCAGCTCAGAAAAGTCAAAAGTAGCAATCCACCATTCCCAAATCATAGGTTTCATACAACACACACCTATGAACGGCTAAGAAATCCAGCTCAGAAAAGTCTAAAATATCAAACTACACATCCCAAATCATAGGTTTCAGACACCACAAACCTACGAAAGGCTATGAAACCAAGCTCAGAAAAGTCAAAAATAGCAAACTACTAATCCCAAGAAATTGCTTTCAGACAACATTCACCTACGAAATACTAGAAAACCTTAGCTCAGAAAAGCCTGAAATAGCAAACTACACATCCCAAATCATAATGTTCTAACAACACATACCTATGAAAGGCTAAGAAACCTAGCTCAGAAAAGTCGAAAATAGCAAACTACACATCCCAAATCATAGGTTTCAGACACCACACACCTTTGAAAGACTAAGAAATCCAACTCAAAAAGCCCTAAATAGTAATTTACATATCCCAAATCATAAGTTTCAGACAACATTCACCTACGAAATACTAAGAAACCTTAGCTCAGAAAAGTCTGAAATAGTCAACTACTCATCCTGAACTCGAAGTTTCAGACAACAAACACCTATGAGTGACTAAGAATCCTAGCTCTGATAAGTCCAAAAAGCAAACTACACCTCCCAAATCATAATTTTCTGAAAGGACACACATATGATATGCTAAGAAATCTAGCTCAGAAAAGTCAAAAATAGCAAATTAACCATCCCAAATCATAGGTTTCAGTCAACACACACCTACGAATGGCTAAGAAATCCAGCTCAGAAAAGTCAAAAAAATAGCAACCCACACATCCCAAATCATAGGTTTCTGACACCACACACCTACGAAAGACTAAGAAATCCGGTTATGAAAAGTCGGAAATAGCAAATTACATATCCCAAATCATAGGTTTCAGACAACACACACCTATGAAAGACTAAGAAATCTAGCTCAGAAAAATCCAAAATAGCAATCCACACATCCCAAATCATAGGTTTCAGTCAATACACGCCTATGAAAGACTAAGAAATCCAGCTCAGAAAAGTCAAAAATATCAAACTACATATCCCAAATCATAAGTTTCAGTCAACACACACCAACGAACGGCTAAGAAACCTAGCTCATAAAAGCCTGAAAAAGCAAACTACTCATCCCAAACTATTGGTTTCAGACAACATTCACCTAGTAAATACTCGGAAACCTTCGCTCAGAAAAGCCTGAAGTAGCAAACTACACATCCCAAAACCTCGTTTTCAGACAACCCACATCAACGAACGACGGGGGCCCGGGGAGGGTGTTTGGGGGACCCTTGAGGGTCGGGTGGTCCTTTGGGAGCTCGGGGGGACCTTTGGGGACCGGGGGATGGGCTTTGGGGGTCCGGGGATGGCATTTGGGGGTCTGGGTGGGCCTTTGGGGGCGCCGGTGGCCCTTTGGGAGCTTGGGGGGCCTTTGGGGACCGGTGGAGGGTCTTTGGGAACCTGTTGGTCCTTTGGGAGCTCGATGGGCCTTGGGGGCCCGGCGGTGGACCTTTGGGGCACTGGGGGAGGGCCTTTGGGGTACAGGGAGGGCCTTTGGGGGTCTGGGGGGCACTTGAGGACCGATTGGTCCTTTGGGAGCCCGGTGGACCTTTGGGGGCCGGGTGAGGGCCTTTGGGGGTCCGGGGGCCAGTTGGGAGCCTGGGGGACATTTGGGGACCGGTGGAGGGTCTTTGGGACCCCGTTGGTCTTTTGGGAGCTCGATGGGCCTTTGGGGGGCCCGGGGAGGGTCTTTGGGGGTCTGGGGTGGGCCTTTGGGGGCGCCGGTGGCCCTTTGGGAGCTTGGGGGGCCTTTGAGTGTCCGGGGGGCAGTTGGGGGCCTGGGGGACATTTGGGGACCGGTGGAGGGCATTTGGGAGCTTGGGGGGCCTTTGAGGACCGGGGGCTTCCTTCGGGGTTGGGGTAGGAGGATTGGAAGCCTTTGGGGTTGGGTTAGAGGACCTCACAACACTGTTCAAATGAAACTTGTGTATTATAACGACCACACTCAAATTCTCTTCTAAAATCTCTTCAATAATCTTCTTTTAAAATGTCTCTATCTGTTTCGCCGAAATAGTTCCCTAAAATGTCTAAAACGGTTTCGCCCAAATAATCCCTAAACGCAAATTCAGCGTGTTCCTTTGTTATTGGCATCTCTGCGCTAACGCATTTCAAATTAATAGGAAACCTTTTCGCGCGCTAAAACAATTCATCGCTAAGATGTTTCTTGCCTAATTGTTTCCATGGCCTTTGGTTATTAATATCCTTTGGAATTCGACCAAAAGAGTTGTTCCCGAGGCAAAGACATTAATGATTTGGATCTATTCCTGGAGAAATGTTTCTAGGCGAAAATTTTTAAAGTCTGACAGATGATGTCATTGATTGATTGATCTGTCAAGAAAGGGGACATTAATTTGTTGTTTCTAAGGGGAATTATTGATTCACGATAGGTGAATTGAGGTCGACAGCACAGGTGTTCCAAGGTCGATGTTGTTGTTGTTGTAAGTGCACGCTCTCAGCGAATGTCAAGGTCGATGTTGTTGTTGTTGACTTGGAAATTTAGGTCATTGATCCCATTAACCACGTGTTCTCCCTAATGACTCTATGCCCATATATGGAGCCCCGTCAGCATTAAAAATGCGGACAGGACCACGTGGTCATGTCACGACTCAATAATGCATCTCTACTACTAATATCACTTAGGAAAGTCCAGGGACATACACGGTCTGTAAATGTTCAAGTTACACACGGGGAATTTCGACTGGCAAATACCAAGAATGAAAACACCAATTAGATGTTAACATAGCGGAAGCAAGTTCATGACTCACCTTGTTTTCAAAGATCAGTAATTCTCCTAGGAAACTAACTCAACAAAATATTTACCATCCACATTATAGATTTGATATGTCTGGTAGCTTTCTGTAGATTCAATTAAAACTCCTTAGAGCATGTGTCTCAATTGCATATTCTGCCATGTTTAAATTAATTTTTTTTCAGATAAATTTAAAGGTTTTGCGACTGTCTTTTCAACCCCGTTTTCCACCATGCAGCAGCAGCAGCAAGATTTCGGACCTTTCTTGACAGTAGATGTCACTTAGGTCCTCATTCAATGGTTTCTCAAAATATCACATTAGAAAGTTGAAAAGTGTAAGGAAGGGGTGAATTGTCACTATAATTTTACACTGCATTTATATTCAAGATGCACCAATTTAAGTAATAAACTGGACTATATCTTCTTATCTGCTCCTATGTCTTGTAAAAACTGCAATACAAGTCGACAAATTTGCATATTAGTCGTTTTAAAGTTCTCCGTGTTGAACCATGCTATTCTGGCGAGTTACAATTTTGAAGAACCCGTGTCCAACACGCCTGGAACCCCTAAGATGAAAACATTTTAAAGTTTTGCCGGATTGAACACGGAGAACTTGAAAACGACTTTTGTCAAACCCGCTCAAAACACGCTTGAAACCCCGTGCCTGAAAACGCAACTCAATTGGTGGAACGCGTCAAACCCCAAACAACAACAACAACATCAACGCTACTGACAGTGTTGCCAGAAGATAGCTAGTCAAAAACGCTCTGTAGCATAAGAACAAGCCCCGCCCCACTCAGCATAGAAAAATATAGCAAGGAAAAAGATCACAGGCCAAGATTTCCCATAAGGCCCATGCTATACGGTAAATATGCGCCATTTACATCGTATGAAGTGTTGAATTAGAGCAGAAGTACTACGAGATTGGTATCTAAGCATAGCAGACTATTGGCTAGTTTTCGAAAAAGCTTTAAATTTAATATAAAACATATGTATAAAAGCTTTCAAACTATTAGCCCACGTGGAACAATGAATGTATTCCCGGTAAAGTTGTGAAGCATACCAAAAGACAATACTGATTAACGTTGTTAAAATCGCGCATATTTATTATCTGTTGTTGTTGTTGTTGATAATCCTTTCGGGCGGTTGCCCACTGCACATTTGACATAAACAATGTTTTCAAACACTCACAATCACTTAATCTTTCAAAAACACATTGAAAGGCCGGCTTAAAAAAGGGCAATCTTTGAAAATGACCAGGGCAGGCTCTTGGCTAAGGATTTGTATGAAGGCTGTCACTGTTTCATTCTTATCAGGAGATAAACTTTAAATAAGTCATCATTTTAAATACAATTTGAACTCACACACAGTGACTCAAGAGTCACTAAAATGTTTTTCAGCCCAGTTACTAGACTTTATATGGTTTTATCATCTAAGACCAAAATACTGAAAGACATGGGATGCATAACTTTATATTTCATCGCTTCAATTAGTTTCATTTTTATCAGCCAGGTGAACTCCTATGCAGAAAACAAATTGCAGGACAAATGCTAATTATAAAGTTCACGGGGCAGAAGTACTACAAAACCAGGAGAAGCAACGCTACACAAGCGAAATTAATAAAACCTTTAAAACTAAATAGATAGCAAGAGCGTTTTTTTTCATCTTGATATCTACTGGCGTTACTTCTCTATACTATGTTTGTCTAATTTGCTCAGAGTTTCCTAGAAAATACGTCTCTTGTGAATTCTTCGAAAGAGTGCACAAGGTTTCAGAGTTGCAGCAGGAGTAAGAGTTACAGGCAACAATATCCAATAGAAATATAAAGTGTTTTCAATAAAAAAAAATCTATAAAAAACACTCCGAAAATATTTTATATGCCGTTTTTAAAACTTAAACAAGAAATTCATGGGAGGCGGGTTCAAATCCCAAATTTCCCTCTTCCATGGATATCACTCTAGTTTTAATTTTATTTTTCTGCATTCATTTGTATTTGGTTTATTTTGATTGGATGCCAATTGATTTGGATGAGAATACTCAATTATGCAGCTAAGTTCTTAAGTAGACTCTCTGTCCCAAGTTCTCTGCATAAGTATCTGCTAATCAAAGATTCTAATAAACATTGAATGATTCACATAAATAACCAACGAATCAATAAAACATACTACCTAATGGCTTTTCTTGTGCTCTCTCCAAATATAATGGTTTTTGGTACAAATTCAATTTTAACCTTTAACATCAAATAGATATCAAGCACTGCTTTTTTCTCTCTATATCTGTTGGTATTACTTTTCCTTTCTATATTTTTTATGCTGCTTGGAGTTGCTTGGAAAACGTCTTTCGCCAAATCTCTGAAAAAAGGGAACCAGGAGTGAGAATTGACAGGTAACGATATTCAAACAAAATTTTTAAGTATTTGCAACAAGTTGAAGTTAGAAAGCTAGGCCAAATTAAAAATGAGGGGGATTTAAGACTTCAAAAAGGCTAAAATATCATTTAGATCAAGATATCACCAGTCTGTACAACTTAACAACCTTTATAAATATCATTTTTTTAAAACACCATACGCTTTGTAGGCTCAAACGTCGAGCAACTAGAGCTGAATGCTAAGAACCACAGCCTGAAGACAAGTATTTAATTTAATATTGGCAATTGAATATGATTTCAGAGATTACTCTTAAGAAAATTCATTATAGAAAAGATTATTTCACTATAAAATTGCTTACTGGCAAACCCAATAGGGTCAATGCCCACCTGGCAAACTAGAGAAAAGGAGATGCCCCAACAGCATCAGGATAATCAGGGCACCTATCCTTAACTCAGAGGAATCTTTGAGGATTGTTCCTCCACACAGAAATGACCAATAGGAGTAGCAACAATTCTCAATAGCAAGTCTTCAAATTGGGGTCCCAATTAAGACAAGCGAATCGCAAGGGGTAAAAATGTTAGTTTTAGGACCTAATCCAGAGCAGGAATCTTTCAGGAATTCATCAAAAGCTTTAATATTCTCTTGGAAAAGTAGTTTAAAATACTTACCTCTAAGTCCTTCTCCTTCGAGAGGGTTCTGAATTTGAATGCCCTTAGTAAAACTTTTCAAACTAAATCTTCTGCCCACATGATAAAAATACACGCTGGGAAGGTATTGCCAAACTACTAATTCTATTATTTTTTTAAGGTTTGAAAGATTCCGTGCATAAAAGGTTATATAAGGCTCTACCCTGAACTTTTACCAAAGCTTTTTGAAGTTTTTACAGAGTTTGATAGGGTTTCCTTCTTCAGAAGAATGACTGTAAACTGGGATCAGGAATTTATGTGCATGTGTCATTGAGTGCATAACTTACAAAACAAAAGTGGTTGAAGCTTAGAATTGGGGCTGTTGAGAAGGAAACTTGTTAAAAAAAAACATTTCTTGCTTCATAATGTGCAGTATAACTATAGTTAACACAACTTAACTGTAATTCAACCTTACCCCTCCCCCCTCAAATATGCAAAAATATAGGCTAGCCTGGCCCAAGTTTTTACTTTCAATGTGTTTTTTATCTTGATTTTGTCATTGTTAATTCAATTTTTAGGCAGTTAGTTTAAAAATGCATGGGAAATATATAAGTTAAAATTCTAGACAAGATACTTTTAGATATCTTTGAAAAGAGTTGGGTTAGGAAAACAAAACTTTCAGTGATAATTCCAAGGCCAAAAACATACTCTGGGAATGCATTGCCAATGTATTATATTAAACCCCTTCTGATTTCTCAGTCTTAGAAATATGCCTAGGCTACTTGACCTACCTATTGGAATTTAAAAAAAAACTTAATCATTATAACTTAATTTTGAGTTTTTTTCTTCTTCTATGGTTTAAGTTAGAAAATTCAATTTTTGTTATTTGTGTAGAATATTAAGCGATATCAATGGTTATGCCAGCTTTGTAGCTTGCCAGCAAAAATGTTTTTGCCAGCTTTGCCTCTCATTCATGCTATCTATCTTGGCGTTATCTCCAATTATGCAAGGCCTGATGGCAGCTTGATTTTAATTCAAAAGCCAAGGGAAGTTTTTTTTTCAAAAATCAACCGTTGATTTTTGAATTAAAATCAACGTACCATCAAGCCATGGCTAATTGGAGATAAAGCCAAGACAGAGGGTCAGAGTGATGGTCTTGCTTTAATCTGAGTAGCAATAAAATTCCTTGAAGCAATTGAAATAAAAACTTAAAAATTATATTCCCTTAGATTAGCGTTATTCAGCATGCATCCTAAACACAGTGCCATGCAGAAATATATTCCCTAAGCGGAAACCGATGCAAAATAGAGTTCCATGCGTTAAAAGAGGGATCTTGTCGTTTTGATTTATAGCCATGACTGTGCCTCCGAAATTCCGAAATTCAATCCACCCCTGACGGCTACAACAAGCCCACGGGACGGCACACAAGCCTTTATGGCAACACTGCCTTTAAATGCAATACCAGTGTTTCTACCCTCAAATCTTAAAAATTTTGGGAAAAGTCTTGTATGTTCAGGGAATTATCAGGGACAAGTCTTCAAGATTCGGGGAATTTTCGGGGCAAAAAACAAAATTGAATTTGGTTTCAAAAATCTGGGATGCAAAATTGGTTTAGCTTCGTTTTCAAGCTCTAATAGGGCTAGAATCCAAGTGATAAATCAAGCCTTTTGCAGACTAGGTTACAAAGCCAAAGCACGGGATTGAGACCAATAGCTGAAATCGCTTATTGCTGATATTTCGGCAAAAAAATCAAAATAGTTTTCAAACTAAAAAAATGAATGAATTACGCTTTTGAACTCTGTTGCTTCGGGTTTTACATTATGTTTAATGCTTTATTCTCTTGGGCCGAAAAGGAGAATTTTCAGAAAGAAGACTTAAATGAAGTTTAGAAATATAATAATCGCATTCAGAGGAATAACATGTAAAATAATCTCTCCAAACTAATAAATTTTTCAGCAGGCAGACATAAACTTACACCAGGAATTTAATAAAAGAAAAATTCCCCTGAAAGAAAGGAGCAGCATTAAAAGTCAAAACGAAAGCATAATAAAGAGATTGCCCCTTTCCAACACCTTAATATTCACGCTAAAGTTTTTTAGAATTTTGATTTAAGCTTCTTATTGTTCTATTTAAACGAAAATTCTGTTTCGGGAGTCTTTCTTACAGAACTAGGACTAATTTCAAATCTAAGCGTAGAGAACGAAGTGTTGAAAAGGGAGAAACCCCCTTCATTTATGTAATATTTTTTCGTTGGTTTTATTATTGCTCCTTAGGTCTAATTCCAGATGAAAAAAACTTTTATTTTCTTTAATTTATGACCGTTTTTTTTTAACGACAAAATATTAGGCTCCATCTTCATTTACATATGCCCCCTCTTCCCATAAAGATCGTCTAGACAATTCAATCCCTTCAAAATATATCCTGGACAATTACCCTTGACATCTCTACACGTAAGATTGGGTCGACAAAGTGAAAGTTAAGACAAATAAAAAGAATTTTCTATAAGCATTGCCAAATCTGGGAATTCTTGAAAATATCTCCCGCGAAAAATACCCCCCCCCCCCCCCCTACCGGAAATATCTCTTTGGAACATACTTTCTTACTATTGATTGTTTTTACTATGTTTTCATTTATTTGGTTACCCCACAATTACTACAAAGTCGCTGATTAACTCTCAACCCTTTCACCAACATTGCGCTCGTCCATGTTACAAATATAGTACTTATTGCAGTTTCGTTTATACCTGGACATAGCTATAGGCTACAAATTATACAAAATTTTACGCTAAGTTGTAATATAGTTTTTTTATGAATAATATTTTGGGGGCACTTCTGTTTTAATCCCCTATTCTCCGACCTGGTAAATATTATAAAGCTAAATTTTACCTCCTTAGAAGTGTTCGAGGGGGGGGGGAGTGTGTAACAGGAAGAAGAAAGTATTCGGGATGAGTTCTTAAGAAGAAATTCAGTTATACTACTACTACTACTACTACTAACAACTCACAGCAGTACCAAGTCGTCTGAGGCCAACACAGCTACGCACGCTCCTCCTCCATCCCAATATATTTAAAGCCTCACTTTTTACACCCACCCATGCAGTTCTCATTTCCTTTAAATCTTTCTTTATGAGGTCTTCCCACCCCAGGCGAGGACGGGCTACTTTCCGTTTAGCCCTATACGTTTGGCCAAAAAGAACAATCTTCGGCAATCTGTCAGCCTTCATCCGCACAACGTGCCCTAGCCACCTCAACCTTTCTTTCATTATAGCCCTAAAAAGTGGTTTTGAACCACATTTCTCGTATAGCCTATTGTTTGAAATTCGGTCAGTCAGCCGGGTACCCAGAACAATCCTTGAGCAATTTCTCTGGTAAATATCTAGCAAATCTTCATCCGCTTTTCGGAGTGCCCATGATTCAGAACCATATTTGACCACTGTCATCACTGTAGCTTCTAATATTCTAATCTTGGTTTGCAGACTTATCTTCCTATTCTTCCAAACTTTTTTCAACTTTGAAAAAAATACCCTGAGCCTGGGCTATTCTACTTTTGACATCTTCACTGCTCTCACCATCTTCACTAATAATACTACCAAGGTAAGTGAAGCTTTCCAACGGATCATTCTTTTCATTACTAAACGTCAACTTTTCATTTTCACTCATTCCTAGCCTTTGTGACTTAGTGTTTTTAACATTAAGTTTTAAACCTATTCTAGCACCCTGAACTTGCAAAACCTCTAAAACTTCATTCATTTTGCTCACACTTCCATCTAGGATGTTTGAATCATCAGCATAATCTAAGTCCAGGAAACTTTTTCCTTCCCATTTGATTCCATGGTATCTCATTGGTTTCCTGTGCTCCTTAAGACTAAGTCCTTCAGAATAATCCATATAAAGGGGGATAGAACACAACCCTGCTTAACACCTGATTTGATACAACACCAGCTGCTAACCTCATTTCCTACCTTAACCGCAGCAGTGTTATTCTTATACATAGCACCAATCACTTTAATGTATTTATTTGGCATACCATATAAGGATAAAACCTTTACTAAAGCTCTTCTATCAGCAGAATCGAACGCTTGCTCATAATCTATAAAACTGAGGACCAAAAGTGTTTGAAAACTCATGCACTTCTCAATTATTAACCTAAGAGTGAAAATTTGGTCGACACATACTCTATCTTTTGGATGCTGTATAACTGTAAAGCATAAAAACTACCTTTTATGATGTATAACAGTATAATTCAGTTATACAGTATATATTTCCTATCTTAGGATTAGCCTTAATACAGGGTTTTTAGTTGTTCAAGCATTAGAAGTCTTAAAAGTACGCCTAGATGTCTAAACAAATTTAAAAGACTATCCCTAATTTCAGGAGAATATATTTTCTGTATAAGTTCCTTTGCCTTAACTAACAGCTTCACAAGACCGTAAACAGATCATAAACTACAGTTTAAAATATTACACATATCGAAAATGCTACATGCGTGAAGAAACCAGAATATTAATTGTTAGGGGGTGGGATGTGAATACGTTGGAGCATCAAAGGTGGTATGACAAATACAGTTCTCAGATAAAAAAGAAAAGAACTTAATTTTTACATACCGAATGAAACAAAAATTTAAACGGTAAGAATTCCTGGCAAAAAGATTAATTCTTTCAATATATCAATAGGCATTCAGGCACCCCTTCCATGCCCACCATTCATTACAATAAATAACCGAGTCAAACTCAAAACGAGCAGAAATTAACATGAATTGAGCTCAAAACCCCTATGCCTTCCCAAGGCCAGAACATAATTTGCAACTTTACTGAAAAATACAAATGAATGTTTATTTTCAGTTTTATATGCATGTATTGATATTTAGTAATCAAAATTTTAATATTATTCTATTTATTAAAGATTAAAACACTTATATTTTTTAGTAAAGTCCAAGTTATGTTCTGGACTTGGGAAGGCATAGGGCATTGAGCCCAATTCATGTTAATTTCTGCTTGTTTTGAGTTTGATTCCGTTAATTATTGTAACTTTTGTTTGTTTTGTGTCTTATTTATTTATAGATCCTGATTTCTGGTAGTTTCACGCTTGTTAGATTATTTGATTTTATTTTTGCTAATTTTTGGTTCAATGGAGTTCTTTACTTTTCTTTGAAAAACTTATTTTGTGGATTTTTTTTTAATTAATCAGGTAGAAAGATTGAGCGTCTTCTTAAGTTAAACAACCATTCCTTCCATAAAAACCTTTAATACCCCCTTGGCATAACTTACAGTTCTTGCCCGTAAACTCTGGGGTTTGTTTCAACCCCAAAAGCCTTGTTGTATGATATTTAGACTATTTTGAATTGGACGGCTTTCTCAAAATGTCTAAGAGGGACATTGCGGGACAATAGGACGTGTGTTTAGGAGTGAGAGGGTAGCTGGAAACTGATCACTTTGACTCTTTAAAAGAGCACTAGAGTGTCTGACTACCAATCCAATGAGCCCCCTTTGAAGTTTATATGGCCATATTTCCTATAAACACTCTATCAGTCCCCAGGGAACAACTGACTACCCTTTCCCTAAGGGCTGGGGGCATTCGCTATCCTCAAAGACATAATTTCCAGACATTTCTGATAGGCCTAATAAAATGGCTATTTCAACATTTTGATTGGAAGTGTTTCGGAAAATGATAGGCGTTGAGGGAGACATTTGCCCTCTGATCACTTTCGACTAATAAAAAAAACACTACTCCTCTCAATTTCCAGTTGAATAAGTCCTTTTTGAAGCTTCTACGACAAAACATTCTGTAAAAATGTTATATGCCCCAAGGGCATAACTTACGACCCTTGTCTTGAGGGTTATGGGGGAAGGGTTTTCATCCTTAAAGACATAATTTCCAGACCTTTCAACCACATTGAACTAAATAGCCATATCTAAATGTTGATAGGAAATGCTCAGGGGAATGATGGACAACGGAGGGGGGCGATCTCCCTCTGATTACTTTTGACTATTAGAAAGTGCAATAGCTCTCTGCATTTTCAATCGAAAGAGCCCATTTTTAAGTTTTTAAGACAACAGTTTCTATATGATAATATATGCCCCGAGGGCATAACTTCCAACCTTAGCCTTGAGGGCTTTTGGATGTTGTCATACTCAAAAACATAATTTCTGGACCCTTCAACTAAGTTCAACAAAATTGCTACATCAAAATGTTGATCAGAAGTGTTTGGGGAAATGATGGGTATGGAGGGGGAGGGGCATTCACCCTCCGATCAATTTTGACGTTTAGTAAGGACAGTAGCCCTCTCAATTCCTAATTGAATGAGTCCTTTTTGAAGTTTCTATGACAATGCTGGCAAAGACCTAATTTCCAGAACTTCCAACTACGTTAAACAAAATTTCTATCTTAAAATTTGTATTGGATATTTTTGGGGAATTGGTAGGATTGAGAGGGGTTTTAGTTGACCTTCAATCATTTTCGAATA
Source organism: Artemia sp. Qi Xiang Cuo (assembly GCF_049724085.1). Lineage (NCBI taxonomy): Eukaryota > Metazoa > Arthropoda > Branchiopoda > Anostraca > Artemiidae > Artemia > Artemia sp. Qi Xiang Cuo. The sequence goes on along the minus strand of NC_142806.1, from coordinate 66,381,665 downwards.
TTAAATAGGACACTAGCGCTTTTAATTTCCAATCGAATGAGCCCTTTTTGAAGTTTCTACGATAACACTGACTAAAAAACCTTATATGGCCCCAGGGCATAAGTTACAACCCTTGTGCTGAGGGTTGTTGGGGGGGGGGGGGGGAGTGTCATCCTCAAAATATAATTTCCAGGCTTCTCAACTACGTTGAACAAAATAGCTATCTCAAAATTTTGATTGGATGTGTTTGGGGAAATGATGAGCTTGAGAGGAGGACTAGTTGCCCTCCAATTACTTCCGACTATTAAAAAGGGCACTAGCCTTTTCAGTTTCCAATCGAATGAGCCGTTTTTGAAGTCTCTACGAACATGCTTTCTGTAAAAACCTTATATGCCCCGAGGGCATAACTTACAACCCCTGCCTTGAGGGGTTGGGGGGGGGGGGGGTTGTCATCCTCGAACTCGTAATTTCCAAGAATTTCAACTACGTTGAACAAAACGGCTATCTCAAAATTTTGATTGAATGTGTTTGGGAAAAAGGTGGGCGTGAGAGGGGGTTTAGTTGCTCTCCATTCACTTTCGACTATTAAAAAGAGCACTAGCCCTTTCAATTTCCAATCTAATGAGCCCTTTTTGAAACTTCTATGACAAACTGACAAAACTAAACGAATCTATAAAGCTTTCTATAGTTTTACACCAGTTGTGATATTGGTGACTTTCAGTATACAATTAAATCATCTTAAAAACATAAGCGTAAAACTAAATATTTTTTAATAACCTCTAAGTAATTCAACAGCATACAGAAATAGTGGATTGATTTATCAAGCAGTATTTTGCTCTCACCAGCTATAATACCAACAGTGGGTAATATACAGTCTTAAATTGTAAAAAAAATTGCTTTAGTTTGACTTGAAATGGAGATCAAATAAGACATAAAATGAACTCTGGAAATCCGGTAATTTTTCTCTATACAAGAGTGAATTTCAAGCTATGATGCAAATTCTAAAGCAGGTCTATAGTCCTAATACTATCAAGATGGCCTTACTTCGAACTTGTGTACAAACTAATAATGACAGATTGTCCTTTTCAAAACCAAAACGAGAGCCAGTTATTGAACTGAGCCACTGTGCAGAAGTGATACCAAATTAAACATAAAAAAACAAAGCTAAATCCTAAAATAGATTTTTGATTTATCTTAAAAAGAGTTGATCCTAAAAGGGATATAATATTTTGATTCTATAAAGAGTGACCTTAATTGCTTTGCTTTTACTGTACCAAAACTCCTATATTATTTTATGTTTTCAGGAAAGAGCTAGTTTTGTATAATCCTAAAAGCATAGGGAAACATAATTAGTTGGTTTATTTGTACTAGTTTAATTAATATATGTTAGATAGGCAGTAAAGTAATAATTTTTTTGTTTTAAGTTACAACTTTGCTCTTTACTTCCCTCGGAAAAACATTGTTTTTTTTAATTAATCTTTGTTCGTTTTTTGATTAAAATATAGTGTAGAAATGAAGTTGCCATGATCTTTTTATTTATATGGAATATTATATCTTTTATTTATATTATTTATATTGTATTTATATTTAGATCTTTTTATTTATATGGAATATTATATGTTCGTTTTAAGTTTTAATAGCACTCCTAAGTTTCAGTTGAAAACTTATGTTAGTGAAGTTTCTGATTATCACCGATCTAGGGGAGATAAGACACCTATAGAAAATACTGAAAACAACCTTGACAGCTACACAAATCTTTGTTCGTTTTTTGATTAAAATATAATGTAGAAATGACGTTGCCATGATCTTTTTATTTATATGGAATATTATATCTTTTATTTATATTATTTATATTGTATTTATATTTAGATCTTTTTATTTATATGGAATATTATATGTTCGTTTTAAGTTTTAATAGCACTCCTAAGTTTCAGTTGAAAACTTATGTTAGTGAAGTTTCTGATTATCAACGATCTAGGGGAGATAAGACACCTATAGAAAATACTGAAAACAACCTTGACAGCTACACAAAACTCTCTATAACATGAAAAAATTTCTCTTTCTATAACATGAAAATCATCCATACTTCACAAAACAATATATGTTTTACAAACAATACTAGAAGGCTACCGTAGCAAAAGAGAGCTGTTTAAGGGCTCATTTAACAGCTTATATTAATACCTAATTGCTTTTTATAAATTTGACTTGATAGCACATTCCCATAAAGAGTACTTTCCGTTGTTTCCCCATTTTTTTTTTTTAATGAAAAAAGTACCTTTTCCAAAGAAATGACACAAAAAAGGTGTTGTTCAAAACCTAGGCAGGAGCAAAAAACTAAAGGAGCAGGAGAGTTCTTTCCCCTCAATTACCGCCCTTAGAACTAGCACACAGGCTTCATCGCAGAGTGAAATTTAAAGGTTCAATTCAAAACTGTCGATCATTCAAGCTTAGTTTTTGGTACATTTTCAGTTGAAAAGTTTTTAGTTTTAGTTATTTTTTTTTGCACAATAATCTTTTACTTTTAAGATGAGTAGGCCATTTATGAAACTTACTAAGGGGGTCAGTAGGGGAAATATATGTGAGGGATATAATAAACCTCCAGTTAGGGGCTTTGGACTATAATTATTGCAATGGTACCGTTTTATGCTTTAAAACTGTTCCAATTAAGAAGTGGTACCAAAAGTGCCATTTTAGTGCTATATAGCACTTTTGGATTGCCAAAATAATATTAGGCACGTAGACATGTGTAATAGGTTTAAAATGAGCGATTAAGCATCTTTCTATGATGGTTTGGTAGCACGCTATGCCTGTTGAAAAAAAAAATTGAAAAAAACGGGAGACAGATCTGTAGTACCGATAAAATAAATGATTTTCATTTTTGTTCAAGGAGGGGGACTGTAATTTCCATGCACAAGGTTTTCGACCTTGCTGATTCCAATAGTACACTTTTTATTTTGATCTGACGCCATTTCCGAGGGGTTTAAATGCCATAAATTTCTATTTGCAATAAAGTTTTACTTTACAGAAACTAACAAAAAATGTATTTAAAAAAGCAATTGTAAAAGTTAAAAGATAATTTTTATACATAAATTTCTGCGTGTTCAAATTGTAGACAAGAAAGTTCAACTTATTTCAGAGTAAAAATATATTTCCTTATACCGTAAAGCACGTAGATATGAGTTATAACTTTTGAATGAACCATTAAGAATCTCTTTATGATGTTCTGATAGACCTGTTAAAAAAAAAAAAAAAAAATGGATTTCCTTGTTTTTCAGGAAGGGGGAATGTAACTTCCATGGGCACCCATAGGGAGGGGGGCAGGGGGCATCCCCCCTTGGCTGAATAATGCTCCCTTATTTTTATATTTTTGTTCTGAGATTTCTATTATACAGCATTAAAAGTGCCAATTAGACGAGGTTTGCCCCCCTGAAATTCAGGTTATGGGTGCCCATGGTGACTTTCCTGTACAAGGTTTTGACCATGTTGATACCAATCGTATACTTGTCATTTTGATCTGACGCCATTTTTGAGGGGTGTGAGGCTTTTTTCGAAATCACCATATAATTCTTTTTGCAATAAACGTTTACTTTTAAGACGAACCAAAATTATAGTTAGCGTTCCTCAGTCAGAGTCAGATGGAAACTTTTTTTCATTCGGCATTTTTTTTTTTTTTAAAAAACGCTTTTTTTAACTTTTGTTTACTATTGGCTGTGGCTCGCTCTTTACTAGGTTGCAGCTACCGCTGCTGACATGATACCTTGCCGGGACATGCTTTAAAAAATAAGCCTAGAAAATGACCTAAAAAAAACAGCGGATACCGATATTCCCGATACGATACATTGCGATACCTATACGCCCGATACCGATACGTCCGATATCACATACAGCCCTTCCCCAGGGACTATGTAGGGCCATATGATCATCAAAACCGTACATATTGGACCTTTGAACTATGTTAAGCAAATAGCTATCTCAAAATCTTTATAGGACTAGGCGTGTGGGAGGGGGCCTGTAGGGAGGGTGGCTATTTGCCCTACAATGTTTTTGGTCACTTAAAAAGGGCACTTACGAATTTAATTCACTTTCAAATGAGCTATTACACACCTCTCTATGATTCTCTGGCCAAACCCCTAGCCCTTCTAGAAAAAAAAGGGGCAGATCAGTGCTACCGATGCAAAAGTCCTTTTCCTTGGTGTTCAAGGGGGGAGACTGTAATTATCAACATACGGTTTTGGACCATACTGATTCCAATGGTGCACTTTTTATTTCGATTTGACGCCATTTTCTAGGGGTTTCAGGCTCTTATTCGAAATCACCATAAATTTTTTGTCACAATAAACTTTTACTTCTAAGATTAACCGAATGAATATTTACCATCCCTGATTCAGTGTCAGATGGTAAATTTTCTCACTAGAATTTTTTTTGGAAAACACGTTTTTCAACTTTTGATTACTATGGGCTGTGGTTCGCTCTTTAGTAGGTGGCAGCTATCGCTGCGGTAAACGGGAGGGCTTCTTGTAAACCTCCGGCGAAGAGTTTTGGAACATAATTATTACAATGGTACCTTTTTATGCTTCCAAGTTTTTCCACTTAAGAAGTGGCACCAAAAGTGCTGTTTTTAGTGCCATATAGCACTTACCGATGGTAGAATTGATGAAAGCTCGTAGATATGAGTAATAACTTTAAAATGAGCCATTAAACCCCTCTAAAAAAATTTCTCATAGCCCACGGGCTCCAGCTTTTGCACTTTAGATATGCCACCAAAAGTGCCATTTCACACTTGCAGAGGGTGGGATTTATAGGAAGAACGTAGACGTGAGCGATATTAGCTATTAAATATCAGTCTACGATGTTCTGGTAGCCCGACAGCCCCAACCCTTGAGAAATGGCAGAAATAGTGTCAATTTTAGTGCCATGTGGCACTTGCAGGTAGCGGAATTTATAAAAAGCACGTAGATATGATAAATAGCTTTTAAAGAAGCCACTAAGAATCTCTCTGTGATGTTCTGGTAACCCACTAGGCCTGGAAAAAAAAAGAAGAACAAAAAAGGGAGACAGATCAGTGCTACCAATTCAAAAAAGTGATTTTCTTTGGCCATGCTGATTTTAATAGTGCACTTCTCATTTTGATCTAACGCGATTTTCGAGGGGTTTCACGCTTTTTCCGAAATCACCATAAATTTATTTTCGCAATAAACTTTTACTTTTAAGACGAACCAAAATAATAGTTATCATTCCTAAATTAGTGTTGGATGGCAATTCGTTTCCACCAGGCAGTTTTTTCCTAAAAATGTTTTTTTACTTTTTGTTCTGACCGTCTTAAAGAATTCATCGTGAATTCTTGCAACAGGCTTTTGAGACTTACTAAGGGGTCTGGGAGGGGGAGTATACGGTAAAGGTCCCTTGTAAATCTCCAATTATGGGTCTTGGATCATAATTATTACAATAGCACAGTTTTATACTTCGAAGCTTTTTAACTTAAGAAGTGGTACAAAAGGTGCCATTTTTTTTGCTATTTGGCACTTACAGATGGCAAAACTGATTAAAATTCCGTAGGTACGGGCAACAGCTTTCAAATCAACCATTAAACATCTCTCTAAGAAGTTCTGGCAGCCCAATAGCCTCTACCTTTTCCACTTAAAACATGGCATCAATAGTACCATTTTTAGTGCCATTTGGCAGTTACAGGGACAGTTACCCATTAGACTTAAAAGGTTATAATTGTGAATAAAATATCTTGAAACTAATATGCAAATTGTGTTATATTTTTTGGGGGGCATCATACCTGAAATATTGATAGGTTAAGCTCCTCATTCATTGGGAGCCATAATACTTTCTTAGGATTTACGAGTTTAAGCAAATGGAATTATGATCGAGATAAATTTAACCCCGTAATTTTTAATTGTATCTCTCTTAGTTGAAAAAAGCATACATTTTTTCTCTTATTCTGTCTCGTGAGACATTATTTCACAAATTGTGTTATATTTCTTATGTTATACCGTATTTGTGTTATTAACCGATAGGTTAAACTTATTCTTAGGCTAGCATAATTCTTTCTTTTTTATGATTTACGAGTTTAAGCAGACGGAATTATGAGCGAAATAATTTACCCCTCCCCCCTCCCTATAAGTTTTAATTGTGTCTCTCTTAGTTGAAAAAAGCACACATTTTTTTCTTTTATCCTGTGTTGTGAGAGAGATTATTTCACAAATTGTTTTATATTTATTATGTTACACTGTATTCTGTTATTAACTGATAGGTTAGACTTATTCTTAGGCTAACATAATTCTTTCTTCCTCATGATTTACTAGTTTAAAAAGATGGAATTATGAACGAAATAATTTACCCTCTATAAGTTTTAATTGCGTCTCTCTTACCCTCAATTTGAAAAAGCATACTTTTTTTATCTTGTGTGTTGAAAAAACGATTATTTAACCCTCTCTTTGCGACTTACTTTGCGAAAAGACTGAAATTAAATTTTATCTTCAAGGAAAACGGTACTAAATGTCCCGACCAGAAACGAGCAAAGTTCGATGGCAAATCTGGACCTAATATGGTTGATGTGGAATGAATTACCTCAATGAATATGACCAGGAAATAATTGCGAGAAAAAGAGGAGGAGGGTGGAGGGGGCAGAAAAAAACCTTTTTTCTATTTTGCATAAATCAAAATCAATAGTAATCTTTTTTTTCTTCAAGTTTGTAAGAAACTTACAATTTCCCAAGAAAAGAGATCACGAACGATAAATTAGCGTCAACCTAAGGGGTTGGATACTCTTTGGTACATTTTATGTTATAGCATTCATCGATTCTTCTTTTTAGGCTTAATAATTTTGAATCAACTAGTTGCGCATATTAAGTCATGGGCAAATTGTTGAAAAACAGGGGTGATGGGGGACAAAAAAAAAACTTTATTACATAAATGAGCATAGAACTAATTAATTTTGTTTGAGTTTATAGAATAGTGGATATTCCACATGGAAAATAAATCCTGTTTTTATAGATTAACATTGATGAAATATCGCCTCTTCCGTCAGCTGAAGGAACATTTATTATCAATGAGTATACATCGATATTAACACCGCCATTGAATTTTCAGGATAGTAGAGTAGTTGATAATGATTTAGAATAGCAAAGGGGCTTCTTAAACAATCTGTTTAGGGATATAGCTAGCCTAGAGGACTTATCTTGTAACATAGACATGAATGAGGACCAAGAATGGACAAATAGGTTTATAAACGACTATTTAGGTGATATCCCCCAAGTGCATTTAAACCAAGTTCGCATGCTGGTTCTATTGATGTTGATAAAAATCATAATATTAATGATAATAATGATGAAAAACCTAAAAATCAAGTTATGTCACAAGACGATGCTGGGGGGCTTGATCAGCTTTCGCCTAACACGTGTATTATTTTGGACGGTTTTACTCGCGGTTTAATCGAAAACCCACTCCCTACAATTTTAATGGATAAAATTGAAGTTAAGGATAAATTCACAATAGCTGATCAGCCATCCCCAAACATATTGTAAGGTAAGCTTAGTGAATTGCGGGATTTGATATCGCACCTCGTCCCCACAATTGCAACTGAACAGACTGGTGGTGGTGCTATTGAAGCAGGTGATTTTATGCCACCCTCCACCCCCAGTATTGAGGTTGATCAGAGTAGTGGTTATAGTAAAACCTCACCGCCTCCTACAATTAAACTACCACCCACGTTTAAAATATATCTGATTTTATTAATAATATTTCATTTTTAATAAAGCTGTAACAAACTCTTTCTTGAATTCACCTCTTGGATACACAAAACATATATTACACTCAAGAAATTATTAAAAAAATTGTAAGTAAGTAAAAAACTCTTTATTGAATTTGCCTCTTGACTGCACAATACAGAAATTACATTCAAGAAATTATGAAAAAATTGTAAGTAAGTAACAAACTCTTTCTTGAATTCACCTCTTGGATACACAATACAAAAATTTCATTCAAGAAATTAGTAAAAAATTGTAACTATGTAACAAACTATTTCTTGACTTCACCTCTTTGATACACAATACAGAAATTGTATTCAAGAAATTATGAAAAATTAAAAGTAACAAACTCTTTCTTGAATTCATCCTTGGATACACAATATAGAAAACACATTCAATAAATTATGAAAAAAAGTGTATGGAAGCATCTAACTCTTTCTTGAATTCATATCTTGGATACACAATACAGAAATTTTATTCCAGAAATTATGAAAAAATTGTAAGTAACAAACTCTTTCTTGAATCTCTTGGATACACAATACAGAAATTTCATTCAAAAAACTATGAAGAAATTGTAAGTAAGTAACAAACCTTTTATTCAATTCCCCTCTTTGATGCATAATAAAGAATTTTCATTCAAGAAATTATGAAAAATTGTAAGTAAGTAAAATAACGTTTTCTTGAATTCACCTTTTGGATACACAATACAGAAATTTCATTCAAAAAATTATAAAAAAAATTGTAAGCAAGTAACAAACTCTTTCTTGAACACCACTCTTGGATACACAATACAGAAATTTCATTCAAGAAATTATGAAAAAATGGCAAGTAACAAAATCTTTATTGAATTCACCTCTTGGAAACACAATACTGAAATTTCATTCAAGAAGATATGAAAAAATTGTAAGTGACAAACTCTTTATTAAATTCACCCCTTGGAAACACAATACAGAAATTTTTTTCAAGAGATTCTGAAAAAATAGTAAGTAAGTAACAAACTCTTTATTGAATTCACATATTGGATACACAATACAGGAATTTCATTCAAAAAATTATGAAAATATTGTAAGTAACAAAATCTTTATTGAATTTAACTCTTGGAAACACAATACTGAAATTTCATTCAAGAAATTATGAAAAAATTGTAAGTAACAAACTCTTTATTGAATTCACCTCTTGGAAGCACAATACAGAAATTTCATTCAAGAAACAATGAAAAATTAAAAATAACAAACTCTTTCTTGAATTCATTCTTTGATACACATATACAGAAAGCACATTCAAGAAATTATGAAAAAAATTGTATGGAAGTAACAACTCTTTCTTGAATTCTCATCTTGGATACACAATACAGAAATTTTATTCCAGAAATTTATGAGAAAATTGTAAGTGAGTAACAAACTCTTTATTGAATCCACTTATTTGATACGCAACACAGAAATTTTTTTCAAGAAATTATGAAAAAATTGTTAGTTAATAATAAACTCTTTCTTAAATTCAAGTAAGTAAGTAAATAAGAAAGTAATTCTCTTGCAAGTAAGTAAGTAAGTATATTTCTTGTAAATTGTAAGTAAGTAGGACTTTGTTACTTACTTACATTTTTTTCTTATTTTTCTTAATGAAACTGTATTTTGTATCTAGAGGTGAATTCAAGAAAGAATTTGTTACTTACATGCAATTTTTTCATAATTTATTGAATGAAATTTCTGTATTGTGTATCCAAGAGGCGAATTCAAGAAAGAAGTGAAGTCAAGAAAGAGTTTGTTACTTACTAACTATTGTTTCATAATTTCTTAAATAAAATTTCTGTGTTGTGCATCCATGAGGTGAATGCAACATAGAGTTTGTTACTTACTTACAAATTTTTCATAGTTTCTTTAATAAAATTTATGTATTGTGTATCCAAGAGGTGACTTCAGGAAAGAGTTTGTTACTTACTTACAATGTTTTCACAATTTCTTGAATGAAATTTCTGTATTGTGTATCCAAGAGGCAAATTCAAGAAAAAGTTTGTTACTTACAATTTTCTTTTTATAGTTTCTTGACTGAAATTTCTATATTGTGTATCCAAGAGGTGTATTCAAAACAGAGTTTGTTACTTGCTTACAATTTTTTTTATAATTTCTGGAATGAAATTTCTCTGTCCTAGAGGTGAATTCAAGAACAATTTTTTTAGTTACTTACAATTTTTTCATAATTTCTTGAATGAAAATTCTGTATTGTGTATCCAAGAAGTGATTTCAAGAAAGAGTTGGTTACTTACTTACAATGTTTTGATAAGTCCTTGAATGGAATTTCTGTATTGTTTATCCAACAGGTGAATTCAAGAAATTATGAAAAAATTGTAAGTAAGTGACAAACTCTTCCTTGAATTCACCCTTTGGATACACAATACAGAAATTTCATTCAAGAAATTATAAAAAAATTGTAAGCAAGTAACAAACTCTTTCTTGAACACCCCTCTTGGATACACAATACGGAAATTTCATTCAAGAAATTATGAAAAAATGGTAAGTAACAAAATCTTTATTGAATTCACCTCTTGGAAACACAATACTGAAATTTCATTCAAGAAGATATGAAAAAATTGTAAGTAACAAACTCTTTAAATTCACCCCTTGGAAACACAATACAGAAATTTTTTTCAAGAGATTCTGAAAAAATAGTAAGTAAGTAACAAACTCTTTATTGAATTCACATATTGGATACACAATACAGGAATTTCATTAAAAAAATTATGAAAATATTGTAAGTAACAAAATCTTTATTGAATTTAACTCTTGGAAACACAATACTGAAATTTCATTCAAGAAATTATGAAAAAATTGTAAGTAACAAACTCTTTATTGAATTCACCTCTTGGAAGCACAATACAGAAATTTCATTCAAGAAACAATGAAAAATTAAAAATAACAAACTCTTTCTTGAATTCATTCTTTGATACACATATACAGAAAGCACATTCAAGAAATTATGAAAAAAATTGTATGGAAGTAACAACTCTTTCTTGAATTCTCATCTTGGATACACAATACAGAAATTTTATTCCAGAAATTTATGAGAAAATTGTAAGTGAGTAACAAACTCTTTATTGAATCCACTTATTTGATACGCAACACAGAAATTTTTTTCAAGAAATTATGAAAAAATTGTTAGTTAATAATAAACTCTTTCTTAAATTCAAGTAAGTAAGTAAATAAGAAAGTAATTCTCTTGCAAGTAAGTAAGTAAGTATATTTCTTGTAAATTGTAAGTAAGTAGGAGTTTGTTACTTACTTACATTTTTTTTAATTTTTCTTAATGAAACTGTATTTTGTATCTAGATGTGAATTCAAGAAAGAATTTGTTACTTACATGCAATTTTTTCATAATTTCTTGAATGAAATTTCTTTATTGTGTATCCAAGAGGCGAATTCAAGAAAGAAGTGAAGTCAAGAAAGAGATTGTTACTTACTAACTATTGTTTCATAATTTCTTAAATAAAATTTCTGTGTTGTGCATCCATGAGGTGAATGCAACATAGAGTTTGCTACTTACTTACAATTTTTTCATAATTTCTGGAATAAAATTTATGTATTGTGTATCCAAGAGGTGAATTCAAGAAAAAGTTTGTTACTTACTTACAATTTTTTCATAATTTCTTGAATGTAATATCTGTATTGTGTATCCAAGAGGCAAATTCAAGAAAAAGTTTGTTACTTACAATTTTCTTTTTATAGTTTCTTGAATGAAATTTCTATATTGTTTATCCAAGAGGTGTATTCAAAACAGAGTTTGTTACTTGCTTACAATTTTTTTATAATTTCTGGAATGAAATTTCTCTGTCCTAGAGGTGAATTCAAGAACAATTTTTTTAGTTACTTACAATTTTTTCATAATTTCTTGAATGAAAATTCTGTATTGTGTATCCAAGAAGTGATTTCAAGAAAGAGTTGGTTACTTACTTACAATGTTTTGATAAGTCCTTGAATGGAATTTCTGTATTGTTTATCCAACAGGTGAATTCAAGAAATTATGAAAAAATTGTAAGTAAGTGACAAACTCTTCCTTGAATTCACCCTTTGGATACACAATACAGAAATTGCCATCAAGAAACTAAAAAACTTGTAAGTAAGTAAAAAATCTTTCTTGAAGTCACCTCTTGGATGCACAATACAGAAATTTCATTCAAATAAATATGGAAAAATTGTAAGTAAGTAACAAACCCTTTCTTGAATTCACCTCGTGAATACACAATACAGAAATTTCATTCCAGAAGTTATGAAAAAATTGTAAGTAAGTAACAAAATTTTTCTTGAATTCACCTCTTGATTACACAATACAGAAATTTCATTCAAGAAATTATGAAAAAATTGTAAGTAAGTAACAAATTCTTTCTAGATTTTACCTCTTGGATACACAATACGGAAATTTCATTCAAGAAATTATGAAAAAATTGTAAGTAAGTAACAAACTTTCTTGAATTTACCTCTTGGATACACAATACATGAATTTTATTCAAGAAATATGATAAAATTGTAAGTAAGTAGCAAACTCTATCTTGATTTCACCTTATGGATACACAACACAGAAATTTTATTTAAGAAATTATGAAACAATTGTTTCATAATAACAAACCCTTTCTTGAGTTCACCTCTTTGATATACATTACATAAATTTCATTCAAATAGATATGAAAAAATTGTAAGCAACAAACTCTTTCTTAAATTCACCTCGTGAATACACAATACAGAAATTTCATTAAACAAAATATGAAAAATTGTAAATATGTAACAAACTCTTTCTTAAATTCACCTCTTGGATACACAATGCAGAAATTTCATTCAAGAAATTATGAAAACTTGTAAGTATGTAACGAACTCTTTCCTGAATTCGCCTCTTGGATACACAATACAGATATTTCATTCCATAAATCATTAAAAAATTGTAAGTAAGGAACAAACTCTTTATTGAATTCACCTCTTGGATACACTATACAGAAATTTCATTCAAATAAATAGGAAAAAATTGTAAGTAAGTAATAAACCCTTTCTTGAATTTACCTCGTGGATACACAATACAGAAATTTAATTAAATAAATTATTAAAAATTTTAAGAAAGTAACAAACTATTTATTTAATTCATCTCATGGATAAAAAATACAGATATTTCATTAAATAAATTATGTAAAAATTGTTACTGAGGAACGAATCTGTCTTGAATTCTCCTGGATACAAAATACATAAATTTCATTATACATACATTTCATGTTACTTACTAAGTAAGTAATAAACTCTTTCTTGAATTCACCTCTTGGATACACTTTACCGACATTTCATTCAAGAAATTATGAAAAAAATTGTAAGTAAGTAATAAACTCCTTCTGGAATTCACTTCTTAGATACACAATATAGAAATTTCATTCAAGAAATTAAAAGAAAGTTCAAGTTCTCTTCTTAATTTTCTCAAAAAAAGAAAAAAGTTACAGTTCAATTCTAATTTTTTCCAATGAAAACAAAAAAAATTCCACTTCAGTTCTGAAACCCGTGAAAAATTTTTTAAGTTCTTTTCTAAATTTTGTCCGTGGAAGATAGGAAAGATGTTACAGTTCATTTCTGAATATACTCTATGAAGATAAAAATTTCCACTTTAAATTTCTTGTAAATTGTAAGTAAGTAGGAGTTTGTTACTTACTTAAATTTTTTTCTTAATTTTCTTAATGAAACTGTATTTTGTATCTAAGAGGTAAATTCAAGAAAGAATATGTTACTTACATGCGATTTTTTCATAATTTCTTGAATGAAATTTCTGTATAGTGTATCCAAGAGGCGAATTCAAGCAAGAAGTGAAGTCAAGAAAGAGTTTGTTACTAACTAACTATTGTTTCATAATTTCTTAAATAAAATTTCTGTGTTGTGTATCCATGAGATGAATTCAAGATAGAGTTTGCTACTTAATTACTATTTTTTCATAATTTCTTGAATAAAACTTATGCATTGTGCATCCATGAGGTGAATGCAACATAGAGTTTGCTACTTACTTACAATTTTTTCATAATTTCTTGAATAAAATTTATGTATTGTGTATCCAAGAGGTGAATTCAAGAAAAAGTTTGTAACTAACTTACCATTTTTCATAACTTCTTGAATGTAATATATGTGTTGTGTATCCAAGAGGCAAATTCAAGAAAGAGTTTGTTACTTACTTACAATTTTTTTTTATAGTTTCTTGAATGAAATTTCTATATCGTTTATCCAAGAGGTGTATTCAAAACAGTTTGTTACTTGCTTACAATTTTTGTTTATAATTTCTTGAATGAAATTTCTGTGTCCTAGAGGTGAATTCAAGAAAAAGTTTGTTACTTACTTGCAATTTTTTCATAATTTTTTGAATGAAAATTCTGTATTGTGTATCCAAGAAGTGATTTCAAGAAAGAGTTGGTTACTTACTTACAATTTTTTGATAAGTCCTTGAATGGAATTTCCGTATTGTTTATCCAACAGGTGAATTCAAAAATTATGAAAAAATTATAAGTAAGTGACAAACTCTTTCTTGAATTCACCCTTTGGATTCACAATACAGAAATTGCCATCAAGAAACTATAAAAAACTTGTAATTAAGTAAAAAATCTTTCTTGAAGTCACCTCTTGGATGCACAATACAGAAATTTCATTCAAATAAATATGGAAAAATTGTAAGTAAGTAACAAACTTTTTCTTGAATTCACCTCGTGAATACACGATACAGAAATTTCATTCAATAAATTATAAAAAATTGTAAGTAAGTAACAAATTCTTTCTTGAATTTGCCTCTTGGATGCACAATACAGATATTTCATTCAAGAAATTATGAAAAAATTGTAAGTAAGTAACAAACTTTTTCTTGAATTCACCCCTTGGATACACAGTAAATGAATTTTATTCAAGAAATATGATCAAATTTTAAGTAAGTAGCAAACTCTATCTTGAATTCACCTCATGGATACACAACACAGAAATTTTATTTAGGAATGATGAAACAATTGTTAGTAAATAACAAACCCTTTCTTGAGTTCACCTCTTTGATATACATTACAGAAATTTTATTCAAATAAATATGAAAAACTTGTAAGTAAGTAACAAACTCTTTCTTAAATTCACGAACATAGCAATATCTTAAATAGCCCTTATTAAACTGGTGTCTCAGTTATGGACCTTAAAAACACATACTCATATATAATACAGAGGTTTAATTTTGCTTATTTTTCTCTAAAAAAAACCATTCAAGTTCTTTAGTAATATCATATATTTGGATTCAATTTTTGAATTCAGTTGCAAAACGGTTAAATGCATTTCAAATGTTTTTACAGAGGCACAGCCTTGAATTCATTAGCTGCTACATCAGCTAAGAGTAACTAAGGTGAATCAACTGCATCAAATGCATCAACTAAGGTGCCTTTTTAAATTATTTAGTCTAATACATTCTTATAAATATTTACTTCAGCAGGTGATACTAATCTTAAATGCTTGAGAATTGTATAATTTTTGTTACTTTTTTTTAAGCTAAATTTATACAATTTACTTCATCTTACAGTTTTTGTTCATAACTGTCAAAATATTCCCACAAAGATGGTGATTTACTGTAAAATAAAACACCCCTTTCTGTGTTTATTTAATATGAATGTTTTTATTCAGGGAAAAAATAGTAAAATTTTACTTACTATTTACCATTGTAAGTTTGCATCGCTACTCTTGGATAATGATAACGAAATTGTTAAAAAAGCTAAACACAAAGATCGATAGCAAAGTGCTCAAACTTTTTGAAATTTCAACACATATCTGAGTTTCTCTATTTTTATTCATTACTATTTCTATAGCCTTTTTGTTATTTTCACCCTTTTTCTCTATCGTTCTTATTCTCTTCATCTTTTTTTGTATCCTTAAATATGTAAATTTATGATACATTTTTTGATGCTTGAAGTTACTAATAATAATTCTTTCGAAACCACAGATTCTTTAGTTAGTGTAAAAATTTCTTATTCAAGAAAATATTTTATTGCAAACTAAACATTTGGATATTTTATTATGATGCAATATTTCTTTTTCTAATCTATAAGTTTTTCATGCACAAGAACTGCTATGGAGATGTGTTCAATTTTACCTCTATACATCTGACCCTTCAGACCCTGGTCTTGATTTTTATTCAATAGGGGGTTCAAAAGTCTTTTTATACCTCTCCTTGGCCATGTCCCTACATTAGTTATGTTGGTACAAATAAAAAGAATGCCTTTTCAAAACAGCCAATAAAAAAGGATGAATATAGAAAGCAATTATAAAAATTAGTAGAAGAGATTAGAGAGACTGAGAGAAAGGCAGAGAAAAAGAGAGAAACAAAAGAGAAATTTAAAAAAAAACCTTTTTCTTTTCTTTTTTTTTATACGGGAAGTTCAAAAGTCTTTTCAAACCTCTCCTTGGCCATACCCCCTGATTATACAAATTTCAAATCTGTTTATATAAAAATACTATTCTGTAAGAGGTTTTTTATTGTAAACTATAAACTAGGATGCCCTTTCCTATAATGGGTTGACGTATGACGGTTCAGATTCGATTTATCACAAAATTCTCTCTCGCGTGTATGTACTCTTTGGTGACAATACAAACTGCTTGATTGAGTAAAACACTTTTTACATAAATCACATTTAAACGGTTTCTCACCTGTATGAAATCTTTGATGGTTATTCAAATGGTTTGATTGAGTAAAACACTTTTTGCAAAAATCACACTTAAAAGGTTTATCACCTGTATGCAGTCTTTGATGTTCTTTCAAACTGCCCATTTGAGTAAAGCTCTTCTGGCATAGACCACACATAAATGGTTTTTCTCCTGTATGAACTCTTTGATGAAGATTCAAATTGCTTGATTGAGTAAAATGCTTTTGGCAAAAATCACATTTATACGGTTTTTCTCCTGTATGAACTCTTTGATGTGATTCTAATTGTGAATGAAAAGGAAATCTTTTATGGCATATATTGCATTCATAGTTTTTTCTGAACTTTTTCTTATGCAAGTAAATATCAGAATTTGAAGCTTCCATAAGTGCATTGGTATTACTTGATAATGTATCTGCAAATTCTACAATAAAATAAAAAAAAGGGGATGAAAAACCTAAAACATTATCATAAGACATTCTCAATCATATATCCTGAAGTAGTGATATTCACAAAAAAAAAATCAAAAGAGAATCTGACAAATTAAGAAAAAATAATTAATAGCCAAACGAGAGGCTTGAAAAGATGCAAGCCTATTGCTAAAAACATTATAAAAACAAAACTTCCAAATTTTAGCTTAAATGCTAAACGGTTTATATTTAAAAAATTTGTTTCTACAACTAAAGCGCGGAGCCTATGTTGCCCAGCGGCGTGTAGAGTACCAGACCTTGCCAATCCAGTAATTGTCAATCCCCAGCCATCTTATCCTGTTGTTCCCAAAATATCTCGTGAACCCAAATGCTCGTAAGCAGTTTTTGGAAAGCATTCGCCCCGACTCAGCGGAAATCATTGAGCTAAGAAATTTGAAACAGGAATGGAAACTGTATGTCGAATCTAAATCATCTGCTGAGAAGACTGCAGAGGAAACGAAAGCTAGTAAGCATGAGGTTGCTGCCATGCTCAAAGAGAAACTATTTATTGCTCTCCTGAAATAGGTTTCGCCTAAAATGACTCATACTGATGTAGAATCCCTTGTTCCAAATGCATAAAGGTCAATAGAAATCGGTAGCTTTGAGCGTTCCAAAGTGTTTAAGCTGTACTTCAGGACCAGGAGAGATCTTGAAGATTTTCTTGGAGTATAAGTTCAGATGCCCCGGTACGCGGCAGGCTCGTATATATGAATTCTCACTGTCACTTGTCTTTTAACCACACATAATTTGAGCCTTTTCTTGATGTCATGACGCCACCACAGGTTCGATACAACCGCCCTATGAAAAATACGAAATCTTTCTTAAATTCCTGACCTATTCATATCGTTTTTGTGGCCAGACATCGCTGTGCCTGGTTTTCCAACTATAGATTTCATTGCACATTTTTGTTCATCTTTACGTCAAAAAGTTTTTTCCATGGCTTTTGCTTAAGCAGTTTGGATTCGTACATCATGTTAAACTATCTATACATCAACGACTATTTACGGTTCGATGATCACTTACGTTGAATGAAGCTATAGCAAAACATGAGTTCAAGTTTAGAATATGTTTATGAAACTCTTCAGAGAGCAAGTGTTGTCTTAAAAAAAGGGCAAACCATTTCATTTAGAATTTGTGGTGGTGAAAATGCTATTCGACCATGCAAGCAGCAATCTCCAAATGAATCACCTTTGTATGGTACTCTTTCCTTGGGAAAATGAAGGGCTCCACAGTGAATACAAACAATGTTGAAGGATCCCAATGACTTGTATGTAACACTTACTGAGTTGATTGCATCATAAGATTTCTTTTTTTCTTTTTCAATGTTTTTGAATTGTTGTAATCCATTGTTAGGTATAGGTTGTTCATTTGTCCTCTAGGCATTATGAAACCGCTTCAAACACCTTTTGTGAATCGACTAATTACACTTGATATTTTATTCTGAGCCATGTTCCTTTGTAATGTTTCATTCGTCATAGATAGAATTACGGTAATTTGACTTCATTAAGTTCATTTTGCTGCGTTGTAAACTGTAAGCCTACTGGTTTTTATTCTGTCGTATCTCTGTATAAGTGGATTTAACCTAACAGAAAATAAAACTTGTTTTAAATTTTCAGGTATTTTTCTAGTTTAAAGTAAGCAATTATAATTTTTGATGAGACACTATTAACATTTTTGCAGCTTACAAATATTTTGTCAATCATTTGTTTTATTGTGTTATTTTGCCTGAATCATAGACACTTAAAACGATACAACCACTACTATGCTTTTCGAATGTATTCATAAATATGACGTCATTTACATAATTATTTGTGCCAAAATTATGGCTGTTAACGAATTTTCTCAGACTTCTAACCTATCTAGATCGTTTTTTTATGCAAGAATATCCCAAGATACCAATTTTTCAAAAAAAATAGAGCCGTTTTCGAGAAATAGAATATATACCTTTTTTTATTCTCCATTTTCATTTTTGATTATAATCGTCTCATGTCTTGTAAACCCATTTGCTGCCGCTTATCTTTTGGAAAAACTAATGTTTGTATTCCAGTCAATGGGGACTTTCAGTCTTAAGGATGGAAAGGTCTTTTACCCATTATTCCGAGTGTGGAAGGACCGAGAATGACATCAGAATTGGAAAATTCCAGCTACTAGTACCCCATTTCCACCCTAGCAAGGTCATAGGGGGATGAAATATCAGAATGTATATTTGTGCAATATTTGGTGGTTGAAAAGTCGTATGGTCTGGGGAAACCTAAAATGACATCAGAACTGAAAAAGTCCATCACCGAGTACCCTATTTTTACCCTAGGCGAGGCCAGAATGGATAAAAATACCATTTGCGATAAAATAATAATATAGTGCATAACTGAAAAAAATATTTAATTGAAAGGTCGAATTCTATTAATTCTAGGCTGTGGAGAACCAAAGACGACATCAGAATTAGAAAATTCTATCGCTTAGTACCCCATTTCGACGCAAGCAAGGTCAGAGGAAGATGAAAAATCAGAATCTTAATTAGTGCGGTATTTGGTGGCTTGAAAGGTCGTTTCCTATTGCTTAAAGTCTGGGGAGACCAAAAAAGACGTGAAAATCGATAAATTCCATCACTTACTTGCATAATTGAAATAAAAATGGGTAAACAGAGTATTAAGTGATAAACTTTTTCGTTTTAATGTGATTTTCGATGTCCTAGGACTTCAATGTTCCTAGGACCAGGAAATATGGCAGAACTTTAAATTCCTACTGCCCATACCCCTTCTCCCTAAAAAAGGCGTATTTCTGCATGTCCCATTTTGGTAATGTTATCAAGCAAATTTTCCTAAACATTTTGGTATCAAAAACATTTCTATAGCTCAAAAGGAAATGTTTTTGGCCTTTTTCCTTAGTTTTACTGGACAACTTTTGTTTTTCCCGAGTACATATAATGACCAATCCTATAATAGAACCCATTAGCAGATATCCGCCGGAATGGAAATCGTTGGTAAAACATCGTTTCTACGGATGTTTTTCTCTAAACACTGCCAAGAAAAATCTGCATCCAAAAAAATTTCCAAGTAAATCCATGTAAATACTTTGTCTTTGGAGCCTCTTTCGATGTCAAACAACTAAACTAGTAAATTCTGTTTATTAATTTAAAGTATATACCATGATATTCACTAAAAAAATAAATATAAACAATTTAAAAAGAATAAATTTAAATATACAGAGTTTTTTTGTCAGCGTTCAAGTTTTCGATTAGTTAAAAAAAAACGAGCAAAAATATTCCCCAAGATGAACGAATCAATTAATGAATTTAAAACAAGTAAATTATTTAGTAGAGTAAAAGGAAAAAGAATTCGCAGGCAACCTTCAGGGTTAATTTGGCAGTGTTGTTGCTAGCCTTTGCCATGGTAAATCCATCAAGCTGAGTTTCTTATGAAGAAGCTAAAAGACTCATATCTAGGATACATGGTGATCCACTAGCAAAATTTTCAATCAGATAAACATAATAAAATTAAATAAGATAATGCTATAAATAACAATACTCAATGGCCTGTGACTTAATTGAAAAAAAGATAATAGTTAAAATATATCTCGTAGATATATTTCAAAATATGTTCTTGTAATGAATAACCTAAAAAAAAAGAGTCCCTTGCAAGCACACAAAGCAATCTATTACACTTCAAACGCAATTGTGACTAAAACGTCAGTGGCACACTCAGAGGAAGGGTACAATTAAAACAGACCAGAAGAAGGAATGGTTTAGGGGTGAGAAAGCTTCAAAACAAGTGAAATATCTAGAAGAGTTTATCTAGAACGGTGCCTTTGAGTGTTTATCTTACATAATCCCAATTAAACTTGTGTGTCAGTTATTGAACTTAAAAACACATGCTCAAATTTAATCCATATGTTTAATTTTGCTTATTTTGTATCTAGGAAAAACCATCCAAGTTTTATAGTAATACCATATATTTGGATTCAATTTTTGAATCCAGTTGCAAAACGGTTTGAATTTGAATACTTTGATTTGTTTACACAGTTTAATGCATTTCAAATGTTTTTACAGAGGCACAGCCTTGAATTCATTAGCTGCTGCATCAGCTAACAGTAACTAAGGTGAATCAACTGCATCAACTAAGATGCCTTTTTAAATTATTTAGTCTAATACATTCTTATAAATATTTACTTAAGCAGGTGATATTAATCTTATAAGCTACAGAATTGTCTAATTTTTGTTACCTTTTTTTAGCTAGATTTATACAATTTACTTCATTTTACAGAGTTTTTGTTCATTACTGTCAATATATTCCGGCAAAGATGGTGATTTACTGTAAAATAAAACAACACCTTTCTGTGTTTAAATTGATATGTATGTTTTTATTCAGGGGAAAAAATAGTCAAAATTTGCTTATTATTTATCATTGTAAGTTTTCATTACTACTCTTGAATAATGATAGCGAAATTGTTAAGAAAGTTAAACACAAAGATCCATAGCAAAATGATCCAACTTTTGAAATTTCAACACATAGCTGTTTTTCTCTATTTTTATTTATTACTATTTCTAGAGCCATTTTGTTCTTTTCACCCTTTTTCCCTAGCGTTCTTATTCTCTTCATCTTTTTTTGTAGCCTTAAAGATGTAAATTTTTGATAAATTTTTTAATGCTTGGAATTACTAATAATAATTCTTTCGAAACTGCAGATTCTTTAGTTTCTGTACCAATTGCCTAATCAAGAAAATATTTTATTGCAAACTATACATTTGGATATTTTTATTATGATGCAATATTTCTTTTTCTAATCGATGAGTTTTCATGCACAAGAATTGCTATGGAGATGAGTTCAATTTTACCTCTATATATCTGACCCTTCAGAGCCTGGTCTTGATTTAATTCAATAGAGGGTTCAAAAGTCTTTTTAATTGGCCATGTCCCTACATAAGTAATGTTAGTAAAAATAAATAGAATGCCTTTTCAAAACAGCCAATAGAAAAGGATGAATATAGAAAACGATCATAAAAATTAGGAGAACAGATTAGAGAGACTGAGAAAAATTCAGCGAAAAAGAGAGAAAGAAAGAAAAATTTACAAAAATAAATATCTTTTTCTTGTCTTTTTTTTTATACGGGGGGTTCAAACGTCTTTTCATACTTCTCTTTGACTATACCCCCAAATTATACAAATTTTAAATCTGTTTATATAAAAATACTATTCTGCAAGAGGTTTTTATTGTAAGTTATAAAGTACAATGCCCTTTCCTATAATGCGTTGATGCATAACGGTTAAGATTCGATTTATCAGAAAATTCTCTCTCGCATTCTCTCTCACGTGCATGCACTCTTTGGTGACGATACAAACTGCCTGATTGAGTAAAACACTTTTTGCACGAATCACACTTAAACGGTTTCTCACGCGTATGCACTCTTTGGTGAAGATTCAAATTGCTTGATTGAGTAAAGCACTGTTTGCACAAATCACATTTAAAAGGTTTATCACCTGTATGCAGTCTTTGATATTCTTTCAAACTGCCCATTTGGGTAAAATTCTTCTGACATAGAACACACATAAATGGTTTTTCTCCCGTATGAACTCTTCGATGTGATTCTAACCGCGAATGAAAAGGAAATCTTTTATGGCATATATTGCACCGAAAATCGTTTCTGAACTTTTTCATTTGAAAGCCAATGCAAGTTTTTCAAGTTTCCATAATTGCATTGGTATTACTTGATGAAGTATCTGCAACTACTACAATAAAATAAAATGGATGAAAAGCCTAAAACTTTATCATAAGACATTCTCAACCATATATCCTAAAGTAGTGATAATCAAAAAAAAATTAAAAAAGAATCTGACAAATCAAGAAAAAATAACTATCAGCCAAACAAGAGGCTTGATAAGATTCAAGCCTATTGCTATAAGCATTATAAAAACAAAAGTCCCTAATTTCAGCTTAAATGCTAAACGATTTATATCTAAAAACTTCGTGTCTACAACTAGAGCGCGGAACCTATGTTGCCCAGCGGTGAGTAGAGTCCCAGACCTTACCAATCCAGTAGTTGTCAATCCCCAGCCATCTTATGCTATTGTTCTCATAATGCTAAAATCACTCGTGAACCTCAATGCTCGTACGCAGTTTTTGGACAGCGTTTGCCCCGACTCAGCGGAAACCAGTGAGCTAAGAAAGTTGAAACAGGAATGGATACTGTACGTCAAATCTAAATCATCTGCTGAGAAGATTGTTGAGAAAATGAAAGCTAGTAGACATAGACATAGACATAGACATAGACATAGGTTTATTAAGATCGAACAGCGTAGCAATGGCTAATTTATGACGTCTTTACAACAATATGAGAAGAAAAAAAAAAAAAAATAAACATAAAAAAATAAAAAAACAAAAACGTGAATTAAAATAAAACTAATTATTTTTGTATGATTAAACGAAAAAGGGGACAAACGGGTGTTTGTAGCGGTTGGTCCTGCAGACAGGGGGTTGTAGCTTCGACTGGGATCTGGTTCTTTGGTTAACAGGAGCATCAGGTGGGAGGATCAGTCTGTGATGGGGCGAAGATAGCAGTGACTTGCCGAGGGACATGATCAGTGATAATCGTCTGTCGCTGAGAGATTCAAGGTTCAGTTCTTGCAAGAGTTTGTTGTAGTCGTCACTTCTGTTACCAACGATTATGTTAACAGCTCGTTTCTGCAAAGATTCAAGGTCATCGCAAAGGTAGTGGATGCTCTGGACAAAAGGTCCCCAGACAGCGACGGCATATTCGAGTAGAGGTCTCACATACGTAATATAGGCATTTTTTAGGCTTTGAGTGTCGCAGCCAAACCTGCGCATCAGGACTAGGGTCTGAAGTGATGCATTGCCAGCCTTAATAACCTTCTCTACGTGTTCGGTGAATGTGCAGTCCATCGATAATGTGACTCCGAGGATTTTTGCAGATGGAACAATAGGGAAAGGGACTTGCGGGAATTCCAGATCACGTTTTAAGGGGCAAAACCTGAGGATCATTGATTTATCTGCATTCAGTATCAACTTGTAACGTTCACAGTCCTCAGAGAAGGATGCCAGAAGGGTCTCGCTGAACTGACGTTCGATTACACCTTCTCTCACGAGGTATTTGAGGACAAATGAGAAATCGTCGACGAATTTGAGTCGCTCTTCGAAATTCTGAAGGAGGAAGTTGATGAGGGAGATAAATATGAAACCAGCAAGTCTTGTACACTGAGGGGCTCCACAGGTAAGTTTAGACCAGTATGAGATCAAGTCACCTTCAAACAATGGAAATACACACTACATTCTGTCCTGAAGGAAGCTCATCACTAATGCAAGAGACCGATTCTGTGCGCCCATGGCTCGCATGTTTTTTGCTGCCGTAAGATGACAAATCAGGTCAAATGCCTTCCTGAAATCGGTGAGAGCTAGGTCGATGAAGGTACTGCCCTTGTCAAGCCACTTAAAGATAATGTCAACTAGGCGCACGAGGTATATCGAGGTATTGCAACCTTTGAGGCCGCCATACTGGTAACGGTCTATGTTTTCCCGCGTTTGCTTGAGCAATTCACGCAGGATGAATGACTCGGTGACTTTTGCAAAGGTAGATGTGATTGATATCGGTCGTAACTCGTTGCAAGATTTGGGTGTTTTAGTCTTCGGTATAACACGCACAAATGCGCGTTTCCAGCACGACGGGAAAGTTGACTGGGCGAAACATTCGCTGATGATGTGTCCAAGTGGCTTGGCAAGGAAAAGAGAGAACTCTCGTATTAACCTTATAGGTAGCTCTTCAGGAAAAGAGCTACTGGATGGACACAACTTGTTCAGCTCATTGAAAACTTGATACTCAACTATTTCGATTTCACCTTCGTCAGGGCATATTGACAGTAGATTCTCTATTTCAGTGTTAGTTGGGGCAGGAAAGGATGTACAAATGTCAGTAAAGTAATTGTTGACGTCATTTGCACTCACGAGTGACCCATCATCGTTCAGAATACGGATACTGGATGATACTGTTTTTCCAGCAATCTGCCTCACTAGACGGTGCCATTTACGGGGATCCTTTTTTATTTCAGGGTCCAAAAGGGATTTTCCGAAGGACTTTCTTGCCTCGCGACAAAGGCTAACGATTTTGTTTCTTAATAATCGTAACGACGTTGCGTCACCACCTGACTGCCTTACAGAGGTTTTTTCGCGAATCAGCTGTTTTATTTTTGGAGTGATCCAGGGCTTGTCAGATTCGCTCACGACAAATTGCTTTTCCGGGAAAACTTCTAAGTATTTCTCATAGAGTAGGGACTGAAATATTTCTGCTTTCCTGTTGACATCGCTTTCGTTGTATACTTCGCTGAAGCAGTGAGTACCGACCCACATTCCGTACGTATTAATAGCAGACCTCGTGATAGGTCTCCAGAGTACTTTTATTTTCTTAAGCTTCCTGATTTCACTTTTTGCCTTCATCAGCAGAGTGTGATGGTCCGATTTGCCCAATGGCCCGTTCGAAGACACGTCTTTGTAATATGGAGCAAGGTTTGTAAGAATAAGGTCAAGGGTACTCCCGGTCACATGGGTGGGTATCTTGACCACTTGTGACATACCCAGCGTATTAGCAAGCCATTGTTTCTTTGTTTGGTTGAAGTCACCAGCTGATATGAAGCCCGGGCGGCTATACCGCTGGCGTAATGTGTCTAACGTAGACTGAAGGTAGGATACCAACAGCCGTCTGTTCTTGGCACTTTCAGGATAGTAGATACTTGCAATAATGATGCAAGAGACATCTCGTGGTAAATGTTTTGGCTTGCATAATGCCCAGATCGCTTCATGGCTAGGGTTATTGAAGTTATCTAAATATTTGAAGGGGATATCATCGCGTACATACAGGGCAACACCTCCGCCAATCCTGTCTGTTCTAGTGTTCAAGAAAACCTTGTAACCAGCCATCCTTCCACTTGTTTCGTCGAGCTGCCATGTTTCGGTAATTGCGGCGATATGGATATTATTCTGACGTAGAATGACATCTAACTCATCTACTTTATTCGTTAGTGAGCGGACATTGCTCAGAAGGAAGTTGGGAAGTTGGTGTTTACAAGAGAGAACCTGCGGCGATAATACTGGAGGACAATCAGACCCGAAATCATTGGTAGGATCATTGTTGTCAGGGATCAGCCGGGGCGGTAGGCTCACGCGCGGGATTGAGACTAAACACCTCTCACGCTTAGGCTTTTGGCTGGCCAATCGTCTGTAGGTGACTAACACGTCAATCTTAAATTTCTGTCTGCCACCTCTGCGTCCTCTTCTTCTTCGCTTGCGAACGAAGGGAATGTCATCTATATTTTTATAAATTCTTAGTGTGACGAGTGTGGCTATGACAGATGGCGCCAAAACAGCAAAAGAAATGAAAGTACCTTTTTTGCATTGATCAATCCAGTTTTCAGCAGCAGCCTCAGTCACAAAGAATAGCACTATTAATACAGTTTTTATTAATACCACTTTCATCGCAAAGGGAGGAGTATTTCAAGGCACTGAACAAGTTAAACTAGGATAGAATGACTTGCAGCC
>NC_142806.1:66260396-66354761 GCF_049724085.1 Artemia sp. Qi Xiang Cuo | reverse complement strand
GAGAGGCTCCTGGCTGGTCCATCGAACTTGTATTGAACTAGCATATCTGATGACTGATGGTCTTGCAGCTTGCATCCATGTGATATCATCTCATTTTGATCTCTTTTTGGAGGAAGGGTAATAGCATGAATCCACCTCACCATTCTTAAAAAGAAGAAAAATTTATTAATGAAATATTTAAAAAGAAAAGCTTTTAAAGTAAAATTTTGAGTTTGGAGGGAAGGGGGATTTCAAAAACATCCCCTCCCCCCCCTCTTCCCCGTCATATATTTTTATAAAAGCCTCTTAATCATCTGTGAAATCCATTTGCTTTCATCAAATACAATTGAAAAATATCCGTCTAATTTGACCAAAAACAAACTAAAAAACACGGAGAGGGGAGGAGAGATTTTATTTAAATGAAAAAAAATAGCATACTTTGGTTTTCTATCGAATATATTCATTATATTTTTAGATTTTGTATTGTTGGAGGGGAGGGGGGCTAAGTCCCCCTGAAATTTGAATTTACTAATTTTTTTTTATGCAAAGCTTTTAAAACTTATATACCTAAATTATGAAATACTTAAAATCATAGAAAAAGGAAGAAAAAGTCTCCTGGACATAGCCTAAACTAAAAATTATTGAGTATATAAATGGTTCGTCCTCTAGCCTATATCTCACCCTATACGCTTAAGTTTTTTTTTTAGCATTTTCAAAAGAGACATCTATTCTACCCCTCTTTTTTTGAATATTTACTAAAATTGAAATACATGGACTGTTTAATATTTAAAAGAAGGAAGCTTTTTAAAAGAGCTAACAGCACGGTGAAAAAAAAAGCAAAGCGTAAGAATGGAAATTCTTCCTTAACTTAATGACGAGACAAAAAAAAATAGATTTCTTTTTATTATATTAATGAGAAAATTTTACTCACCAGAAGTCGCTTAGAATATTCCATATCTATGTAAATGATTGCAAAAATATTGATACTAGTAGATTAGATGAACTATTCAAACTATAGAAAATACTAATTTGAAACTTGAATATATACGAAAAAAATCATTGAATATATTGGCAGCTAAACAAGACGCTCCGGTTTTCTGACACGGATTTACCCTAAAAGACATGTATATCATGAAGTAAAAATCTAGTCTACGTAAATTATGTCAGAAAAACTTGTCCTTCATAACATATTATGCAAATCCCAAGTAGCACAAGATGGAACATAGCATAATGCCATGTGAGGGAGCTCTGAATCTCTTTGAAAAGGTGTAGAGACGCAAGCAAATAACGTTGAAATTGCTATATACGCAAGCACTCAATATGTACATACTACTGATAGGGATTTGAGCTAGGGGGCTTAGAAGATGGTGTTTTATATGGGGTGCTTGATGCATTGGGGGCATTTGACTTGGGGGTTTTGGTTGGTTTCATTACAGGCTTTATTTGGTATCGTTGGGCAGCATTTGCTTCCATTGCTGCAAAGGGGTATGGGATGGCCTATATATATATATATATATATATATATATATATATATATATATATATATATATATATATATATATATATATATATATATATATATATATATATATATATATATATATATATATATATATATATATATATATATATTATATATATATATATATATATTATAATATCTAAAGTATGAATCAGTAATTTATAAATCAGATTTAAATTCTGGAGCTTAGATTTGAGAATAATTTTGATTTGATAATAATCACATGAATTACGTTTTGTTTTACTTACAGAAATATTCATGATATAGCCTATGATCACCACCACTGCCCCCTCTCAATCAACGAAGGGTTGCTGCGCCTCCCCCTGGATATGGGTAGCTGCTGATCCCTGAGTAAATTAAATCAACCTAGAAGAATCTTGATAAAATCTTGATGATTTCAGCTGAGAAATGTACCTTTGCCAAGCTAGACCTAGGTGCAAAACACCAATGATCAGTATCACTTTGCATACATTTCTTGTGAAACCTACCTAAGGGGCTTCTTCGAAGTCAATTTGATAAGCTTTAAGCAGAAAAAAGCAAATTTATATAAATTATCCTTGTATTTGGTGCCCACGTTTCACCCAGATTTTAAATTTAGAGCGTCAAAATAGGTGTGTGACGTCAGGACTGACCAGCCCTATAGCACAATAATTAGCTGCGTTCGTTTTTGTCGTTCTATGGAAATCAAATCCTCGGTTTTACAATTAAGCCGTTCGTTTTCGCCGTTCTATGAAATGTTTCGCTTATAAGCCGTTCTTTGAAATGCCGTTCTTCGTTCTGAGTACCGTCGTTCTTATAACAACGAACTGAGCCACATACTCCGTTAAACAACTTTAGTTTTACTTTTGGGTGCCAAGTTTTAAAATGAAAAAACATGACAGAAAACAAGTTCATTGATATTTAATTTTGTAGATTTTGTTGATGGGGTCTTTCATCTAAAAAATGGTAGTGATTTGTTTTTCGTATATGTGGCACAGTTTTGAAATATTCCGAAATTTCTGGGAGCATTTTTGGGATAAATTGCTTTCCAAACTTACAAAAATTCCTTAGGGGTCACTTGGAAACATCATGGGAGGGATTTCTAGATATCTTAGATTACACCTAATACTAAGAAACTCCAGCTAACCCCAGGTTTCAATACCCTTAGGAATATGTTCAATTATTCAAACGTCTTAAGCTTAAAATTTAGAAAGGACATTCGGCTGATTAAGTGTTAGGCTAAGTGCCACAACTATGAGTATTGTCTATATTATGGAGTAAAAATATTTTCTTAACATGTGTCCCTATGTGGAGTCCACTATTTAGGATTGCACCCCCATTTCAACTAATCTAATGTCTATGCCCATTCATAAGCATTCAAAAGCAAGAGTGCCCATTTGCACTCTATAGAACGGTGCAACAGTCACTCAACAGTCACTTTCCTCTAGTAACTCTATTGCTTGTTTTGCTACATTCACAAGTATATTTTCCATTTTTGTTGTGCTGGTTGACTGAAATTTCATCTGTGACTTTGAAATTTTATCTGGCTAAGGAAAGCTCTTATAAGCCGTTTTTTCAGTTAAAACGAAGTTCTTAGAACGGCGAAATAAAACGCAATTTAAGAGTAAAACCGAGAAAATCTTTTTATTACTAAGAACGACGAACGGTGAAAACGAACGCAGCTATGCCATATACCTGATCGGGCTCAATAGCTGTGTTTTTCATCTCCTGGAAGGAACTCCTGGATGTATTTTGATCGTTTTTTGCTATCTCCTGGCGATCTCCTTGGGCCTGGAGCAATAAGTTGTCGGTTTTTCATCTACTGTAATGGAACAATGGAGAAGAGTGCTCCCAGGAGATAAGAAGCACCTTTCTCCTGGAGCTCCATCAGAAGAATAGCGCGAATTTTGAAATTGATGGATTATGGAATTTCCTGAAGGAAGACTTGTTGGCCTGGAGAAATGGCAAATTTGTCATAATGTGTTAGTAACTTCAGAAAATTGTTTCTAGTATGATCATTGTTAGATGAGGTGTTGTTCACTTTGGTATATAAGCTGTAGTAAGATATTTAACTATGTAAGTGAGGAGATTAATCAGAAGGTTAATGTATTTTTCACATTGTTGTAATAATCTATTTTACCTTAATAAAACCCAACAAATCAAAAAAATACACTGCAAAAATTATATAAAGCTAACATTTAATTAACCTAGATAAACAAATATGGGTAAAATTCTATTTAAGCTACTTTTGACTATCTTAAAAGGGGCTAGGTTGGGAAAAATTAAACTTTCATGGATGGGTCTACAGGGTAAAGTATGTCCTGGGAAGGTATTTTGAAGTACCTATCTCCACTCCTTCTCATTCCAGAGAGTCCTGACCTTTGATGACCTTTTAAAATCTGTGAGTTATAGAAGTGAAACCTTGCAAAATAGATCTTCTGCTTAAATGAAGTACAACAGAATTGTTTTCAGCTTCACAACTTTGCCCAATTCCAATTTATAAGGTTTTAAAGATATGTAAATACATTTCCTAAATTTTGAAAAAAATAACATTGATATGGATTAAAATTCTACTCAAATAACTGAAATTGCATTTTCTCAGGTAAAGCCAGAGAAAAAGAAACTGATAACCTGTCATGTCATGTTGTCATGTTGGCAAATTTCAGGACCGTCTAAAGGGAGAAGAAGTGGAGGTAGGTACTTCAAAAGAACTTCCCAGGACATACTTTGGCTTGGAAACCCATCCCTGAAAGTTTCAATTTTCCTAACCTAACCCCTTTCTAAGATAGTCAAAAGTAGCTTAAAGCGGCGTTAAAATGTTTCCTTCTCAATAGACCCAACTATAGGCTAATACCAAATCAAGTAGTGTGTTCACCCATCCCTGTATCAACTATTGAGTTGTATACATCTTTTACTTAAGTTTATTGACCTGCCAAAAAAAATTGATCTATATCTCATTGTAAAAGACTTTCAGATATAGGGCGTATCAAACATTATTTAAAAAGATTTATGAATATAGACAACAATGAAAATGAACTGAAATAATTATCTGGTTTGAGTGTTTTTGTTGTCCTGTATAAACATATGTCCTAGGCCTATAGATGGGACTATGAGAGTTGAAGGATACATTTTTTGAGTGAAACAAGTATTACAATTAGAAAGAGTAAAAGGTATTTATTGGTGTTCCCCTTGTCCCTAGTTCTGATATGAAATCTTATATGTATTTAACAAATGTACCATTCAATTCTTGCCAGTGGTATTTCCAAGTATAGAAATTGCATTCCAGCCTTCTAATGGCTGTCAGTTAGTGGTTTAATTCCATGCTACTTTCATAATTAATGATGATCAATTTTGGCTAGAATGTCTTCCATATTGCCTCAGCCCTGCCCATCACTAATTTCGGTTCTTTATTTGTAAAACAATTAGTTATTTTAATTTTAGTCAGGAGTTGGGTTATAAATGGGCTGAACACAATAAGCCTTAACCAAATTACGGATCTAGTCGATCTAGATAATATCATATCATCATTTGAGTCTTAAAACTGTGAGTATATTTTGGATGTAAGTGCCTTTCTTTTTTGTTTCTGTTTTTATCTTTCCGCATTTTTTCATCTTGGGTTAACAAAGGCTTTTGTATGAACTCCAGTCCCACGTTTTTTTTGTTTTTTTTATGCCTTACTTATTTTTAAATATTGTGTTGCAACTGCACCAAATAACGTGTACCATAAATTTTTATGCGATAAAAACCAAAGATATTGTATGTCTTCGGCTTGTGGCTGTTACAAGCGTATTCATTGGAATAAGTCATATTAAATTCTAAAAGTTAATAAAAAGAGTTCACAGCTGAAGGAACACCTGAATGTATTTTGTTCGTTTTTTGCTATCTCCTGGGGCCTGGAGCAATAAGTTGTCGGTTTTTCATCTACTGTAATGGAACGATGGAGAAGATTGCTCCCAGGAGATAAGAAGTACCTTTCTCCTGGACCTCCATCAGAAGAACCGCGCGAATTTTGAAATTGATGGATTATGGAATTTCCTGAAGGAAGACTTGTTGGCCTGGAGAATGTCAAATTTGTCATAATGTGTTAGTACCTTCAGAAAATTGTTTTTAGCATGATCACTGTAAGATGAGGTGTTGTTCATTTTGGTATATGAGCTGTAGTAAGATATTTAACTATGTAAGTGAGGAGATTAATCAGAAGGCTAATGTATTTTTCACATTGTTGTAATAAGCTATTTTAACTTATTAAAACCCAACAAATCAAAAAAATACACTGCAAAAATTATACAAAGCTAACATTTATTTAACCTAGATAAACAAATGTGGGTAAAATTCTATTTAAGCTAATTTTGACTTTCTTAGAAAGGAGTTAGGTTGGGAAAAATGAAATTTTCATGGATGGGTCTACAGGGTAAAGTATGTCCTGGGAAGGTATTTTGAAGTACCTATCTCCACTCCTCATTCCAAAGAGTACCTGACCTTTGATGACCTTTAAAATCTGTTAGTTATAGAAGTGAAACATTACGAAATAGATCTTCTGTTTAAATAAAGTACAACAGAATTGTTTTCAGCTTCACAACTTTGCCCAATTCCAATTTATAAGGTTTTAAAGATATGTAATTATATTTCCTAAATTTTGTAAATAAAACATTGATATGACTTAAAATAATGCTGCAATAACTGAAACTGCATTTTCTGAGGTAAAGCCACAGA
Source organism: Artemia sp. Qi Xiang Cuo (assembly GCF_049724085.1). NCBI lineage: Eukaryota > Metazoa > Arthropoda > Branchiopoda > Anostraca > Artemiidae > Artemia > Artemia sp. Qi Xiang Cuo. Next base: position 66,348,567 of record NC_142806.1, on the reverse strand, counting down.
AAAAGAAACTTATTACTGAAAATTAAGGTAAAATATTGTTTTGCCAAAATTTCAGGTTTTGTCAAAAAACCTGTAATGTTGGCAAATTTCAGGACCGTCTAGAGGGAGAAGAAGTGGAGGTAGGTACTTCAAAATACCTTCCCAGGACACACCTGAGCTTGTAAACCCATCCCTGAAAGTTTCAATTTTCCTAACCTAACCCCTTTCTAAGGTAGTAAAAAGTAGCTTAAAGCGGCGTTCACAAGCGTGTCTAGTTAGAATCCCATGTCTAGACACGTGTCTAGCCAGAATCCAATGTCTAGGAAACGACCGTTTACAAGTAAAATTCGGCGCTTAGCTAGACACGCTAGACAAGGCGCTTAGCTAGACATTGAGTTCTAGACTCTAGAACTCAATGTCTAGGATTTTCGATTACAGCCAATCAGAATGTGTCAAGATCAACTATTTTCATTATTTTTGTTTACATTTGTAAACTGAAATTAAATTTTTGTTTTCTCAATAATTGTTTTTTTCATTTTAGGCAAATATGCAACACCATACATAATAATGAAGCAAACTAAGGTAATTGTTTTGCTTATCTCATCCATTAGCTTGTGACAGTAAAAATAGGGATTATAATATTTGAAAGTATTGCCCGTATAAGCTCTGTTGATTGGCTAGAAATGACAGTTTGAAACTAAATTGGTAGTTTTAGCTAAGCATCGAATTTTACATGTGAACGGTCGTTGCCTAGACATTGGATTCTGGCTAGACACTTGTCGACATGGGTTTCTAGCTCAACACACTTGTGAACGCCACTTAAGTAGAATTTTACCCACATTGGATAATCTAGGTTAATTAAATGTTAGCTTTGTATAATTTCTGCATTGTACTTTTTAATATGTTGGGTTGTAATTAGGTAAACAAGGTTAACTAGCTTATTACATCAATGTGGAAAATACATTAACCCTCTGATTAATCTCCTTACTTACATAGCTAAATATCTTACTACAGCTTATATACCAAAGTGAACAACACCTCATCTAACAGTGATCATACTAAAAACAATTCTCTTTAGTAGAATTTGACCCAAATGTGTTTTGATGCACTCATGCAACCAAATAATTCTGATTAGTCTTGCATAAAAGAGAAATAGAATAGAGGTTTATATTTCTATCTTTTGTTGACACTTCTGGTAAAGTGCAGATTAGGTCCTCCTGAAGTGTAGGGTAAACAGACCAGTAAGGACACAACATTTTTTGTATTGTAAAAAGATTTCAGAACTTTGTTGAATATGATGGTAATTCAAAATGAATCATCACAAAATCCCTCTCTTAATTGGTAACTAACATGTATTAAGCCTTACACACGTTAAGAGCCTTAACACATCAATTCGATGATTAAAGTTCAAGTAAGTCTGTAAAACTAAGGACATACTTCTAGATTTCCTAAATATACCATTATCATCCTATATTTGAAATTAACCAAAAAAAACATTTCTCAATCTATGTTAGTCAGTAAATTGTACTGTAAGGTTACAGAGATGCTGCCCAGTAGATCCAGGATATGAACAACTCATCTTTTATTGTTTGTTTCTGGCTCTATCTGGCACCCTATCCTATAGGGGTAGCTAACCTTGCTAATCTGCACCATTATAAAACAACAGTATATTTATTCAGTTTATCAAGCTGGGCAAACATGCAGAACTGCTACCCATGCAGTAGAGGTAAAGAGTTGCTGTGCAATGGACTAATTAATGCATAATTGTCTTGCATCTTGCTTCTATTGAGCTGCACCACTGCATTTTTACTGCATGGGGAGCACCAGTAAGAAGTTAGTTGTTTATATTCTGGTTCTACTGGACAGTATCTGTGAACTATACAGCTGAATTGACTGAATAATATACAATAGGAAAAAATTTGTTTTTATCAGGGGAAAATAATCTGCAACTTTACCCTGGTTTCAACCATACTCTATTTAGTTTTGTTAAAGAAAGGTTTTGTCTGGCATCTTTTACGTTATGTGTAACGCTAAACATAACTCTATCTGAACATTTAACACTACATATAAGAACGATTTAAAACACACAATATTTGGTTTACCAAGTTCACTGGTAACATTAGAGCACTTTCACTGGGGATGTTTGCTACGCGACGTTAATAATAGGATATTGGGGTTTTTGAGTTATCAAAGTTATTAAGAAGTAACATCTGTAAATTCACACCTATTTCATCACCTTCGAGTCTCTTTAGCGTACTCAATCCTTCTGTTGTAAATTATGGTCCTTCACTCCTTTCGTCTTGGCAAAATTTTTAAAGCACTTACAACATAGTTTCTTCATGGAACAGTTCGAGCATAATTGTGTTCACACGACGAGCTTTGTCTAATTCTCAACTGGGAAATGATGCTTCTACTACAGGTGTGGGAATGTGCTATCAGAGTTCATTCTCACTTGCTTTTTGATAGTTCATAGGATGCCTTATCATTAAGGGGTCAAACACTGGGAGTGCGTTTATTTTCTTCTCAGCATATCATTTTTGGGATATTTTAAGGCACAGAGAGAATGTATTTCTCGTATAAAATTGCTCATTCGTGCACTTAGGGATCACAGTTCTCTTATAAAATTGTTAGCTCATGGCTTGCGTCTATTAACCTTTGCGGTGATTCCTAGGTTAATCACGGGCAATTGAAGTTTGGATTTGGAACAGGTCGACATCAAACTGTAGTGACTCCTTCATCATATTGTCTTTAACTTGTGGGAGGGGTATATTGTCACTGAGGGGCGAGTCACTGGGGTTAATTTTGGGTCCTCTAGTTCAATGGTAGGTTTCCAGGTCCATTTTTCAGAAATTATCTCGTAATATTATGGGATAACAGAGATATGAACTTTCCACACAGAGGGGATAGGATGGATTCTGAGAGATGGTCGAAAGGGATTTGACGCGTGAATCTGCGTCATATAAATAATTTTTGGGATCATCAAATATCATCACTATACAGTCAAATGGTTCATGTGTCCATAAGGATTATCATGGGTGATATTTAGTTACTTATATCTTGTACTGGTCAATGGGGTTCTCAGGATTTATGTGATTATATAGTTCGATAATGCACTGGATACTGAGATTCAAATATAATGTTACCTGATACGTAATGTGGTTTATGGTCGAGAAACAACGATCAAAAGGTAACTTTAATTTTTGTAGACGTAGCTGGGATGAAAATTGGCTGGAGTCTATGGTGAGTACTCTTCGTTGGTTGAGGTATGATGAAAATAGATGCTACTAGATTGTATCTGCACTGGACAACTCATTGTAATGATCGATATCCAATTTGTCAGTCCACTTCCTGTAATAAAAATAACGAGGCAGAATCACACGTTCTTTAAAATCAAGTAGTATTAATACATAATAAACAATACGATTAGGTGCGTTTTAGGGTGAAGATTACCCTACAATATAATATAATAAGATACACTGATATTACTACATAACATTGGTTTTAATAAAACGACATTATTATCATGTTGGTTTCATATACATATAATCCCCATTGGGAAATCTAAAACAGCGATGTCTTCAAATTTGTTCTGAGAAAGGAAACAACGATAAAAGGCTTATTTAATTATTCAATACTTATTTAATTCTCCCTTATATTTAAAACAATCCTTTAAACATAACTTACTCTAAATTATTCAGTTTGAGGTCTAATTTTACAACATATTCATGCCTGCATTGTTCACGCACATCTGTGCTGTTTAAGAAACGCATGTTGCAGCGTCATAACCACACGGTTTTACGTAAACAACCTTACAATGAGGGAACAAGACAGCAAGGACGAGTGGAGACCTCTATACCAACTCGTTTTCTAATGTCTTCCCTTTTTCTTGGCTTAGACGTTCTCATGGCGTTCCGGGTTTAACTTCTGCATTTCGGCCATTTCCCCGTGTTCTTCTCTTGGTTTTCGCCTTCTTAGTCTCAGGATTTTTCCATAATTAAAAGTCAATAAGGTTCTTATGGTCAGGGAAATCACGAACACGAAAAATACAGTCAGTAGTATGTTCCACCAGCAATTGGTTGAGAATAATCCGTATCTATCGTCCACGTACGTTAATCTTTGGTCTTCATTTGTAAATAGGGGAATCTGGGAGTTTAATGCTTCTCTTATTTTTGTAAGTTTTACTGTCCCTTTATTTTTTCTATTTTGGACCATATTGAGGTTTTCATTTCCTCATTTTCTATATTGGGAATAGTGTACGACAGGTTAATTGCCTTGAAATTGATTATTTTGGGACTTATTATCTTTGTGCTCGTGGTAATTAACGGCGTTCGAACAGTTGACTCTTTAGTTACAAGTCGACATCCTTGTTTTATGGTTATCGTACCCACATCTTGTAACAATATTTCTGTCTTGTAACTTGGGTCTATTCTTTCTGTATTATTATAACAAGACAAAGTTCCAACAGTTTCTCTTGGAACAGAAAATAACGAAAGAACATTTCTAAGGTGTATGAATATTTTTCACTTGGTACTTCCTAACACGGCTTCTTCCAGTTAGACTGGATACATCGTACTAGAATGGTACGGGTAGATTTTTTATATCAAAGGATATTATTTAAATGAATACTATGCAGTGTAATTTTTTAGTTGGAATTCCTTTTCGGGAATTGATAGATGTTGGACAAAATTTCTCAACAGCATTTTTATAATTGTTTGATTTTTACTCGTAAATTAAAAGTTTTTAAATTATTATTCCTTTATGACGCCTATCCATTAAAATCTTTTAATCCTGTGCTGATTAAGTGTAATTCCATCTATCGGGTTTTTCAACCGTTCTACCCGATTGTGTCGTTACTTTCTCCTCGACTTCTTGCGGTTTTTTCTTTTTCGGTTTTTCTAGCGATAAAAGATCAAAATTTTTGTATTGTTTTTTCAAAAATTCTTGCCCTTTTAATTTTGTTTCTTTCGCGTTTGCGGCTGCTAAAGTTGGTTTTGATTTTCCTATTTCTTTAACTGCTATATGGTCCGATTTTCCGTCAGATTGTTCGGAACTGGTTTCCGATGTATTATAAGTCCTAGAAGTTGGACCTCGCATTTTTGAGGTATCACCTCCCCTTCCTTCGTAAATTTCTACTCCTCTGGAAGTAGAAGGTTTATTCTCCATGCCCTCGCTTTGAGTTTTCAACTCGGGAGATTTGAAAGATTCTTGGGAGCTTTGAGAGGAATCAAAAGTTTCTGTGGGGTTCCTCCACTGTTTAAATGCAATGTCTTCTGGGGGATGTGGCATTCTTTGCACTAGTGTGTCCCTCCATGAAGTCCATTGATTAGGCTTGACCTTGGACACAGTTAAATCATGATATTGTCCTTGCCGGTCATCCTCGGGAGTTTTATTCCTAGGCTATGTACTTTGACTCGTTTTTATTGGGATGTTTATTAAATCCATAGCTTCTCGCAGATTTGTTCTAGTTGAATCTTTGGGAGGAGTTTTCCTTACATTAATACCCAGAGTTTCTAGCGATCCTTTCAATTGCTCCTTCAATGACAGGAGTCTCTTTATTGGTGTTGCTGGGGAAATCATATCGTCTGGAAATCTTTTGGGGGACAAGGGGTCGAAATTCTATATGGGAAAAATTGGGTTTTTGGAGATATCGTATAATCTAATTCTCCTGCGCTCTCCGATGATTAACATTTTGGGCTTTTTGGCGTTTTTATTCTTACTGGTATTAGGTATTTTCTCTTGGGAATAACTAGATTTTTCATAGCCAAAAATTCTTCAAAGTTTTCCTCGTCACTATCATTCTCGAAATAGTTTTGCTTGAAATTAAAAAGTTTTAGCTCTGCCAATTCTTATTTAGGGGGGTCATTTTCGGAATCTGACGAATCAGTAGAGGAGGGGCGTGATACCCATCTTTCCGGAAATTTTGCTCTTTTTATTCGGCTAAAATGTGCTTTGTAAGTTCTTTCACTATCGGGGTTTTCCATTTTAAAAGTTTAATCGTTATTGTACTTTTTGACTATTCTCTAAGGTCCAGAATACGTGCTTTAAAGTTTCTCGACTTATACCTTTGATTCGTTCCTTAGGTAGACACAATCTCCTATCTTTAAATATATGCTCCCCATGACTTTGGGTTGGTTTCTTAGCTCTTGGTTCATGTTACATTTTTTCAACTCTTGCCTAACTATTTTATAAGTTTTCCACATCTTATTTATGAATTCTTGTTTGTAATCCTCCGAGTTATTATAATACTGCCGAGATTCAATAATCTCATCATACGGGATTCTAAAATCATGACCAAAAAGTAAATAAAATGGATTGTCTTTAGTTGTTTCTGAATGAGCAGTATTGATTATGTTGGTTAAATAGGGTAAGAATAGATCCCAATCTTTCCTGTTGTCTTTTGTATAAATGCTAAATACATTCGAAAATATTTTATGCCTATTTTCTATTTTACCATTAGCTTGTGGGTGATACGGAGATGTCACCAGTTTCTCTATGTTAAGAAAACTCATTAAGTCTTTTGTTACTTTTGAAACAAAATTGCTTCCGTTGTCACTTAAAACCTTATTTGGAATGCCACATTTTAAAAATAATTTCGCTAACGCCTTACTTGTGGCGTAAGCGCCTTGATTTTTACATACTTTTGAAAAGTGAATCCAGAAAAATGGTCTATAACTGATGGAATATAAGTATGACCTCTGTTGAAAACGGACAAGCTTATGATTGTTCATATAAGTGAAATGAGGCAATATCAAAGGGGTATTTTGCTACATGAACCCTTCACATTTGAGAATTGGGATAAGCTTAGGGTTTCTTTCTTAAGTTATATGCTTCACATATTATAACAAATTCCTTAAGTTTTGTTATTCTCGACGGCACATAAAAATATTGTTTTAATTTATGGAAAATTTTCGTTACTCCTAAGTGTCCACCTGTATCTGAATGAAAATATTTGAAGGCAGGTATTATTAAGTTTTATGGTAATACAGGTATTATTGAGGTTTGGTTTCTATTTGTCTCAGCAGTCACGATTCTACATAGTATTTCTTCATCAACATCATAGTAAAAATTGTCTATCTCTTTCACTAAGAGTTTTGAATTTATCCGGTAACACATCGTCATTCACAAAATAATTAATAAGTGCTACACACATTTCGTCCTTTTTTTACTTTCTTTTTATATTTTCTAAAGACAGGGGACAATAGTTAACCTTATTTTATTTTACTGTGTCTTTGACTTTGTTTTTTTACATTCATGTTTGCTCTTAGTATTGATAGCGTTAACTTAATTTTCCTCAGCTTCCGACGGAATATTTTCTGGGTATCTAATCAAAAAGTCAAAAGCTGCATTTTGTTTACCTTTTAAATATTCAAATTCGTAATCTAGGTCTTGAATTTTCATAATCCATCTAGCTAGAATGCCCGTGGGGTTTTCAAATGTGCGCAAGTACTGCACGCTTTTATGGTCTGATCGTAGTATAAATTTTCTACCAATTAAATAATGTCTATATTTGTCCAAGTGGTGGATTATAGATCATAATTCTAAGTTTGCGGCGGAATAACTACTTTCGCCTTTTGATAAAGTTCCACTTGAATAGCATATAACTTTTTCTATTTTGTTTTGTTTAGGCGTTCCCTCTAGAGGAATTGGGTTTTCTACCGGGATTATTTGCGAAAGAATCGCGCCAATGCCCTTTGAGCTAGCATCAGTTGTGACCACGAATTGTCCGTTTTCGAAATCAGGATAATATTGGTTCAGTAGTGAGTGCCTTTTTGAGACGGTCTAGGGAATTTTGATCTTCCTGGGACCAGGTAACATTTTGGGAGTTCCCTTTAGTTAATTCCGTGAGGGTTTTCGCAATTTGGGCGTAATTGCGCACGAATTTTCTAAAGTAGCCAGTGAGACCTAAAATTCCTCATAATTCTTTCATAGTTTTAGGGGATTTGAGGTTTTCAACATATTTTATTTTATCTGGGCCTGGGGATATGTCTCCTTGTGTCAATACTACTCTTAAAAATTTGATTTTAGGTGGAAATAAATTTACTTTTTCAGGCCGGCATTTTAAATTACCCTGTCTGAATTTCTCGGACACCTTAGCTAATGTTGCTAAGTGCTGTTCAGCGTCTTCTCCCACGCATATGACATCATCAACAAAATGAATGATATTCTTTAATCCTCTTAATAGATGTAATAAGGGTCTACATAGCGCGCTTAAACTTGTTTTAAGTCCAAAAGGCACTCTTAAGTATTCATATGAACTACATTCAGCCGTAGAAAACGCAGTTTTATAGACATCTTTTTCGGCTATTTTCACTTGGTGGTAGCCTTGGGTAAGGTCCAAAGAAGTAAAGATTTTGTTTTTGCTTGAAAAGAGTCAAGAATTTCATCTATTCTTGGTAAAGGAAATTTATCGCTAACTACTTGCTTGTTGAGGGCTCTATAATCTACAACAAGTCTAAGATCACCATTCTTTTTTGGTACTAAGATCACTAGTGCACTCTACGGACTTATACTTGGGCGTATAATTTCATTTTTTTCTAATTCATGGATTTTATTTTTTAGCCATTCTTTGTGCTTATACGGCACACGATATGGTTGTTTCGCTACAGGATTCCCAGTCGTTAAAATTGAATATTAATAAAATTGTATCAGTCCGAAGTCATTTTCAGATGCGGAAAATAAATCTTTAAAATTCCATAATAATTCGCATAATTTTTTTTAAGTTCCAAGTCTGTAATATGATCCATATTAAATTTGTTTAAAAATTGCGATTTAGTTAGAGGGTATTTGTTAATTGAGGTTTTAATGCCGTTAACAAGGTTTCTTTTGGAATTCTCCCATCTATTTAAATCATTCTCCGATAAAACTTGGATTTGAACTAAACACGTCCCCTTTTTTATTGTAATTGTGTCATTTTCGTTGTTATTAGTTACCCAAATAAAACCTTCTTCTTTGTCGTAAAATATAATCTGTTCCTCGCATAGCAGATTTTCAGGAATTTCATTTGACGGGGTCGCAAACCATATTTCAGATTTGCTATCCACTGGTTCAATCATCTGAGATATTTGAATGCTTTGCTTCGTTTGGGAGGGACTTTTATTTTCCTTATTGCGAATCCGTAATATTTTTCTTTATTTTCATTGTCTATTAAATTTAGACTGGCGCTATTCGTCAATAGCATTGGCTGTGGCTGAACTGCAATGGGGGTCACTACTTTTTTCCATAATTCCACTATTTTATTATTTCGTTTGACATGTACTGCCGCATATCTCCTATTTTTATTTTTGCAGATTCAATGCACTTATTATATAAATTTACTTCATCTCTGCAATGTCTCTCAGAATAATTGAACAAATTTCTGACTATGGCATGTCCTCCTTGCGAGACATGAGGTTCAAAAGATTGCGACACTATACCACCAGAAATTTTATTTACTGTTACGTTGTCTTCGTAACCTCTGTTACAATTTCTTAAGGTAGAAATTTCTTCCCCAACCTTAGCCGGGTAGACAAGCCTTTCGTGAGCCACGTCTAATAGTACTCTATTAGACCTTAAAAAATTTGCGCCGATAATGGCTTCGTACGGAAAGTTATCGCATATTATAAAATTTGTCGGAAAGATTCTATTATCCCTTTTTACGTTTAGGTGAATTGAACCTTTTGCATCCAATTTATGCCCTGTCACGCTAGTTAAAGTGAGATTATTAGGGTTCCTCTGTCGACTAATATGTGGAGGCAACATATTAAATACGCATGAGTTTATGATACTAATCGTTACACCAGAGTCAATCAAAGCGTTAAAGTAAACATTTGCTACACAAAAATCATTAAATATAGGTAACTTGTTATTGCTATCACTACAAGACGGTACTACTATCGGTTTGGACCTATAAAACGTCCTAGGCACCCTCTGGGTCCAATTTATTTTTCTGAGGGGCCTGAAATGTTTCCCTGCAGATTTATTACATGCGTCGGTGCCTGCAATAGCGATTCAGACATATGAGATTCCGTAGGCATGTCTAATTGATTTACATCTGTCTGCCTTCGCCATGTATTATGACGGTAACTTGGATGTCTTGCGTCAGTGACGCTTGCTGGCGCTGACTGCCAATGCCCAATGCCCAATGGCCAACTAACTATTTGCCGTTGGCCTGAAAAAATTTCATTTCCCATCGGCAAGTATTCGTGATTTCTATATAGTATTCTCGCATTATATTGGCTTTGGCGAGTATTTGGGTTTTCAAAGCGGTAATTAATTTGTCCACTGGGGGGAGGATTGTACAAATTTGGTTGGTACTTGTTGTAAGGTATTGATTGCTGCAATCTTCCCTGACTATAGCCTAGTGCACCCCTGGCTCTAAAATTTGTTCTTCCGAACAAATGGTTGCCATAACTTTGCGTACTACCGACAGCAATTCCGGGTATGCGATAGGGGACATAACGGCACTCTCTCGCGATATGCCCAAGACGATTACAAATATAGCATCTTATTATTGTAGGGTTATTTTCATAACTAAATTGTTTAACAGGCTGAAAACGTACTGTTTTCTGCCTAGCGGGTTCTTGCGTTTTATTTCTTTATGGCACTGGGGAGTTATCTCCTGAAAAGAAATTGGGAGACGCCTGATCGCCCTTGAAGGTCATGTTTGCGTTTGATTCACCTAGGCTATTTATTTTTGCTTTACTGTGATTAGTCACCATCGTATCAACTTTGATCAATCGTTCTACCTCCTGAACTGCAAGATCCAACGTCTGAATATTTTTGGATATTACCATTCTGTATAGTTTTGGGGGTAGCCCTTGCAAAAAGGCATGTAATATGACTTTTTCATATAGCTCTCCCCAACCTTCTCCGTATTTTGCTTCTACTGAAATCCGTATGCTATCAAGATATTCTCTTATATTTTGTGAATGGTCAAATCCTACCATTCCGTGTTATAATTTATTTGTAGAACTTGTTTCGATAAATCTGTCTTTAAATGCCGTTAACAATTTGTCCACCGTATTTTGTTGGCGACATCACCTAAAGGACGTTCAATCTGCTTTAGAAAGGTTAAGGCCTGGCCTTTTAATCGTAATAGAAGCATGTCGACTAACGTTTCTAGCTCTGTTTTTGTTAATTCTACAAACTGGGCCAATTGGATATTAAATTCGTCGATATCTGATTGTCCATTGTACTTCGGGATAGACTTTGCTATTTCTATATTTTTTGCGACCAACTTTTGCGCCTTTAATTGTTCGTCTAATTCTTCTGACATTTTTTTTTCGTTTGAATAACTCAAAATAAATTTATTTTTTCACTTAAACTATTTTGGGGGAGGCTATTATCTCCTATGAGATATTTTAAAGGGTTTTTCTATAATAGATTAGCGATTATAGGCCTAATCACTTTTCTTATATGTCTGTATCCCTCCAATAATTAAATTTAAATTACAGAGTTTACAGCCTAATTAGTTCGCATTTTTTTCTCCAATTTCTGACCGTGCCATTTGTAGCGATAAAAATTTATGTGACTGGGCTTAATTGTGGTGATAAAGATTGACCGTGTCAAATGTAATCTTAAGCTTTAAAGCTATGAACTTACACCTTATAAGTTCTCCAATAGAGCCACTTATAGCGCTAAGGACTGTACCATATGTAATATTATGATTTAAGGCGGTGTATCGATTGCACCACCCGCAGAAAGCGAGAAAATAAAATACGTAATTATATAAATGTAACCTCCTTTCCTTGGGTTATCTCAAAATCAATTACTTGATATAGTATGTAGAAATCAGATCCCTGGAAGCGCTCCCTTGGAGGCATACAAACTAATTACCTGTCGTGCGACTAGATACATACATATAAAATAAAATAAACGCAAATAGAAAAGCAATATATTTATTGTGACTTACATTTTAGGTGTACAGCAGTGCTCACTTCAATTGACGACAAATAGGAGCAGAGATAATAATAATGACTGAATTGCAATGCCTGAGTGCCGAAATAATTCTGGTCTAAATAATCCTCTAAAAAGCACTTTTAACACCATAAAAAACACAGTTTTTGTCCTGCGCTCTAAGGGCTGGCTCACAATTGGCCCTAGTGGCCCAAGGATGTGAACCTTTCGTCCAATAAATTGTTTTAAATATTTCTGATGATTCAAACGTTCACACGGCTCTTATAATTTAAACTTCCTGAGAAACATAGTGTGTAGCATCTTATTTATTTTCCACTGTCTTAGCGAAATCCAAAACTGGATAGTGCCGTTCTTTGTCTGAGGCTAAAATGCAATTTTTCTCTTTAATGATCAAGGACTTTTCTTTTTTTGAAACTAGATTAAAACTTAATTAGAGGAAGTCGGAATTATCTTTAGAAAGAAAGAACTTTATTTTTTTGTATTTTAAATATATCATATTTTACTCACGGTACAGCAGCAACACAGTAGCTGCTCAGCAGAAACATGATAGGATTGCCAGAAATTTGCCATGAATTCGCCCGCTTAAGTATTTACTTATTTTAAATAAATTTTCTTCTTTATTCACTGTGGCAGTAGCTGCAACCATGATTGAAATCATGATCAAACTATTCTTCCAACTCTTCTTCGCTGAGATTATGCAGAGCAGAACGAACGTTTTAGTTTACTATGTAAGTCGCTATTATGTAAGTCAAATAAACCTCTCATTAACCTTCTTCGTTTGTTTGTGCTACTCAGTTTGAGGGTCTAATCCCTCTACCTTATAGTGTGTCCAGACTTCTCAGGAAAAGCAGGCCAGACTTGGCGTTTTTTTAAAAAAATCTCTGTACAGGTTTATCAGCTATAAATTGATATAAAACTGAAAAATAATAAAAGAATATAGTATAAAAATTAGTCACTTTCCGACGAAGAGACGCTCCCGACGATCTTTGTTTTATTTTTTTTACCGGCGCCTGCCAAGACTTTGAGTAATTTTTCAAATTGATCGTCTTTTTTTTCGTCCCGCTTCTTCCTATACTCTTTCTCCTCTTCACTTAGTCGAATTCTCTTTTCATTCACAGAAACAGTTTTTTCCCGAAAGCTAGAATTTTCTTTTTGATATTTGCCTTTCTGTTTTTTTGAGGCTATCAAGTGCCGTTTTCAAATCTTTTTTTGTGGTGTATTTAGCCCTTTTTGATGCTGGTGGTGGTATCTTGGGAGTAGAGCCAGAGCTACTGGGTACTTCAAAATCAGACAAGTGAATCTCTTTAGTAAATTCTTCTGATTTAGCACTATCTGTCTTCTTCCTCTTCACTGGGTTAATAGTGTCATAAGTGTCGATTAGCAAGGGGGAGGAGGTGGCATGTGAAGACCCCTCAATATCATCAAGCTCGTCATAGAATGGTGGTTTAATAACAGTGCCGCTTCCAGTTCGTGCAACTGTTTTTTTTATATGAGCGATATGCATCCTTCAGTGTTGTCATTTTGTTAGCAATTTTATCTCTTGGTTTGTCACCAAGATTGAACCCCAGTTTGGACATCTCACTAGCCACGGTCACCCAAAACTCTTGTGGTATCCCAGCCTGGTAAGAATGAAAGTATCTTTCACTTCGAATAATATTCAGGAGAACTTTGACAGCTATTTCATCATTTTTTGCAATTTCAGGGGTTTTTCTTTTCTCTCTCCACACAACTTCACTTTTAGGGAAGTATCCTTTTTTGAGATGGTCAAATAGTCCTTCAGATGAGTAGGGTTTGACCATCTCAGATGTTTGAGTCGCTTCTCGAAGAAACACCAACAACATTTCTCATGTATAACAATTTGCATCCAACTCTTCCTGTAACCCGAGTAATTTTTTGTCTACAGTAAAATATCTGTTTATTTTGACCTGTAATTTGATCTGTAAGAGAAAAAGGATAAGCAGATTTTTAAAGGAAAACTATAGCATTAAAATAAATGGACTTTAAGTGGACAAGTTTAATAGTTGATTTTTTTTCTGATTTTTTGACGTACAAAGCATTGACCTGGGACAAGTATAAGTAGAAATATCTCATGGCTGGTAATACTGTCATTTTTGAGTTCAAGAACCATGATTTGGTTTGTCGCGTCCATACTACCATATTGGCATATCATATTTTTGACTGGGCGATTGCAGATATCTTCCTAATCATCAATTATCTGCGAGAGAAGAATTTTGATTTAAAACTGAGTGAGCATGGGTGAAATTCTACTCTTATCCTAGTGGGCCAAGGAGAATTTGAAAAAATGAATTAAAATTTCATTCGGAACCAATTATGGCATTTTTAAGGCTCAAAAATAGAGACTATGGGGAAATGTGGCATTTGCAATTAGGTCATGGCAGTTGTCCTCATAACTCTGTTCAAAAAGCTAGATTTCGTCAAAGCACAATATCTTGAGCTAGAGGGATTCTTCATCTTAGTTAGAAAGGAAGTTGTATAGTAAGTATAAAATATTTTGTAAGTTTGGAATAGAGGACCATATTGAGATAGTGTTAAGGATGCAGATTATATACCCTACAGTATAGGTTTGGAGGTACTGCCCAATAGAATCAGGATAATACAGCAAGAAGTGAATTATTTATATCTTACTTCTACTGGGCAGTATCTCTGCAACTTTACAGCCCAATTAACAAAATAATCTTAGCACAATGGCGCTGCCTAAGTAAAGAACAATGTTGGCACAATGTATTATTTTTTTTCAGCTCCAGGGCACGTCGTATCGAAGGACCTGTCGTAGAAACTTCGCAAAGGGCTCATTTGATTGGAATGGCTAATGCCCTTTTCAATAGTTGAAAGTGATTGGAAGGCAGCTAACACCCTTTCCACGCCCACCATTTCCCCGAATACATCCAATCAAAATTTTGAGATAGCCGTATTGTCAAACGTAGTTGAAAGTTCTTGAAATTAGGTCTTTGAGGATGAAAACCCCCCTCAGAGCCCTCAGGGCAAGGATTAAGTTATACCTTGGGGGCATATAAGGTTTTTATCTTGGTTTTATTTAGGAAATTATGACTTTGAGGATGACAAACCCCCACAGCCCAATGGGCAAGGGTTGTAAGTTATGCCCTGGGGGCATATGAGCTGGTATGACCTAAGGTGCAGGCTTGAGCTAAAGTACAGGCCAATGCTGCCAGCAGGCCTAGCTGCCAGTCCCTTTAGATTAAAGGGTTGCATCTTGACAATGAAAAGCAGGTTATCACAACAATACCTTAAATTTGAAGTCTAGCTTGGTACTGAAACAAGTCAGAGCTCTGCTAGGTATAACTGAGTCCCCCCCCCTCAGTTTTAAACATCACTTTGGATAGCTGTATGGTAAAAATATCTGTTGGGAAGGATCATTCTTTATGGCACACTTTAGTTAGAGTGCTGATAGTAGTATCTTAGGTGCTGATCCGAAACCTACAAGAAAACCTACAAGACCATGCACACTTTCACACCTACATTCAACCCTACAAGTAGTGCTGATCCAGACTCTACATTCAGCCCTACAAGTAGTGCTGATCCAGAACCTACATTAAACCCTACAAGAATATGTTCAAAAGTGTAATAGATTGAAAAGGGACAAGGAAATACACATTGATTTTCACAAAAAAAAAGTAGTTTAACCTGTGCATTGACTTACCACGGACAGTGATATATAGGGAATATGAAACCTACAAAAATATACAATGAATTTCATAAAAAGTAGTCTCACCAGTGCTTTGACTTACCAAACAGGTTTCTGGGCCAACAAGACAGGTTTCTGGACCAACCAGACAGGTTTCTGGGCTATTAGGTGTATGGAAAAACTCTGGGTACACCTAAATGGAAATACCTGTCTTGGCCAACCAGACAGGTTTCTGGGCCAACCAGACAGGTTTCTGGGCTAAGAAGTGTATGGAAATACTGTGTGTACGCCATGTACGGCAACCTAAATGGAATTTGAGGGTCGATAAAGTGAAATTATGTCACTATTCTAGTTTTTCTAAACCAGTATTGCCTATAACTTAATATATTCAAATATTTTTTGATAACTTGATTGGTGATTGGGTTTGAATAAAAGGAAATCAAAAATTTTGCCTATGAAATAGACTGTCGTGTTGTAGCATTTCACAGTTTGAATAACTCGTTCAAGGAGTAAAATAGATTATTTGCTCTGGATATTCAAATATGGAGAATTTTAAGAGAGTACATGTGAGTATACATATTTTTTTATGTTATATTAATTTGCCTATAAAATAGACTGTCGTGTTGTAGCATTTCACAGTTCGAATAACTCGTTCAAAGAGTAAAATAGATTATTTGCTCAGAATATTCAAATATGGAGAATTTTAAGAGAGTACATGTTTGTATATTTTTTTTTATGTTATATTAAAAGAATCCATTTTGCGTTACATCAAGTTTTCACTGACCTATATTGAACTAATGTGTAAACATGCTCTTATCAGATAGTGGAAAAACACCCTTTTCAGGTATGAGGATGTAAAGCGATTTGATTATTTTATGGTGAACCTGCCTGCCCTGTTTGAATACTTACTAAAATTTGAAAAAAACAGGGACTTTTTAATTAGAATAGGAAGATTTTTTTTTGGAAGTGCTAACAGGTTTAGCGTAAAGAGCATGGTATTGAGGAGGGGGCGACGCTTCATATCCGGAATAAATCTGCCGAAACTAATATGCAAATTCTGTTTTAATTTTTCATGCACGATGAGCCAAAATCGAAGTGAACCTCCCTCTCTTTTTTGAATACTAAAATTGAAACACATGGACTGTTTAATTAGCATAGGAAGTTTTTTAAAAAATGCTGGAAATCCAGAGCCCCCTCCATGGAAAGATCCTCCCACCTAACCCCCAACCCCCCCCACTGGCCTTGGGAAGGCATATGGGTTTTGCCCCCAACTTATGTTAATTTCTGCTCGTTTTGAGTTTGACTTGATTATTTATTGTAATTTCTTTTCGGTTTGGGTTTCATTTATTTATAGATGCTGATTAGTGGTAGTTTCACGCTTGGTAGATTATTTGATTTTATTTTTGCTCAATTTTTGTTTAATGGAATTCTTTACTTTTCTTTGAAAAACTTATTTTGTAGAAAAAGTGTTTTAATTAATTACATATAGTATTGGTTATTGGGAAGCATACAGACGTTTTCAGGGGGATTTTTTCTAGTGTGGGGGGGGGGGGTTGGGGATTAGGTGGGAGGATCTTTCCATGGAGGGGGCTCTAGATTTCCCAGCATTATTTAAAAAGCGATCGGAAATTAAATAAAAAAAAAATTTTCAACTGAAAGTAAGGAGCAACATTAAAACTTAAAACGAACAGAAATTATTACCTATATGAGGGGGTTTGCCCCCTGGTCAGAACCTTGCTCTTCACGCTAAAGTTTTTTTTAATTTCAAAAGAGCTATTTATTCTAATTAAATGCCATTGGTGATTCAGGGTTCATTCTTGAAGAATTGGAACAAAGTTCAAACTATAGCGCAAAGAGTAAGGTTCTGACGAGGGGGAAAACCCCCTTATATACGTAATAATTTCTGTTCGTTTTAAGTTTTAATGCTGCTCCCAATTATAATGCTTTTACCCAATTTTACGAGCTTTGCTCTCTGTTGGGGGTATATGTTTTTTTGTTATGTTGATTTATTCAAATAAAATCTTCTCCTTACTTTCAGTTGAAAACACTTGTTTTTTCTATTTAATGACAATTAAGATTTACGCGTAGTAAATGCATTTTATTTATTTATTATTTTGAAGTTATGGTTTAAGGGTAAACTAATATGCTACCAGCATGAGCACAGAAAAATTTACTGAGAGGAAAAGAGGGGTTCATGGGTTTGCCAATGCTTTTTTTTTACTTTGTTTTAAAGCATGGTCGTATCCATGGGGGGAAGGGTTTGAACCCCCCTCCCCCCCAAAAAAAATTTTACTTTAGAAGCTTTTTTTAAATATTTCTAAAGCACTACAAATAACAGAAATAGATTTTTCGGTTTTTTGTTTAATTATTTGCACTGATAGTGATATGGAGAATTCCAAGCGAATACTGGTGAGTAAATTTTTCCTTGTTTTATAATAAAAACAAAACCATTTTCTGCTGCCATTAAGTCATCATTGACTTATATTAGACTCATATGTAAATATGTATATATCAGATACTAGAATTGTAACAATTAACATTTACTTATTCAAATTCTTTCTTGAGTAGCTACCACTGTGAGGGATCTAAGCCTTTCTTGGTCCTCTATGCAATAGGCTATGGGATATTATAGTGAACATAGCTATAAATTTAATAACATAAAATATTTGATTCAAGATGTGAAATGCATTAAGAACCTTACCTCTTTTCAGAGGTTAAGAGACGTATTGTTTAATTAAAATAGAAGGCTTTTTTAAAAGTATAAACAGCTTTAATTTAGAGAGTATCATATTAAAAATATGCTTGGTTTAGCCTCCATCTAGGACTTCCGCTCTTTTCTTTATGTGTTTAAGTAGATTGAAATTTAGGTCTTTAAGCTTGTGAGCTACCTACTGAGAAAACTGAAAATAATTTTTATTTTAGGATGTTGTTGATCAAACCCCCCAGCAAAAGCAAGCAAAGTTGGGTGTCACCCCTGACAGCAATATGAGTCATAGCAAAATACACCATGAAAATACCCCCTTGCACATTTTCGAAGATTCGAGTGCTACAAGAAAACAGATAGGGATGCTTAAAAAAACACAAGAAAAAGATAGACAGTCACTTCTATTTAAAGGAAGAGATGTGAGGCGCTATGCTCAGTTAAACAATGCAAGGAAGTATCCTATAGTGTTGTTATGCTAAATTTCCAATTGGTCTGTGAATGTTCGTTTCTAAAAGCAGTATTTTTATGATTTCAAATAAAATTCGTTGGCTCTTTTAATACTCAAATTACTCAAAGGTTCCAGAGATTCTTAGAATATAGTTTATATCCTAGCCCCCTACGATATAACCTATTCATCACTTGAAAACCCCATTATAACTGTTGATTTTTTATCTAAAAATATACTTTAAAGTGGATTATAGAATAGGTTTGTTCCAGTTCGGCACCCATAGTCGACATTCTGTTACTATTCCTACTTGCATCGATAGCTAAACTACCAAGTGAGAAAAATTATCATTTATAGCTGATTTGGAAGGTTAAATATCAACTTGACAACATCATCGTTGAATGTCAAGGTTACTAGTGCTTCCATTCATAGTTTTATTTACGAGACGCAACTGATCATGCATCTAGCTTTTTTAATGTTTTATACATTATATTTAGATTTCTTAACCTTTCGTAGGTGTATATTGCATGAAACTCATGATTTGGGATGTATAGTTTGCTATTTTGCACTTTTTTGAGGTAGATATCCTAACCTTTCGTAGGTGTATATCTGGTTTTATTAATAATATTTCATTTTCTAATAAAGTTGGGTTTTAATTTTCAGAAATAAGAACATACATGTTTAAAATACATCTGATTTCAATAATTGGGTACATTTTTGCAGATTTTTTAATAAAGTTGGGGGTTTAGTTTTCAGAAATATGGACATTCCACTTTAAAATACATCTGATTTTATTAATAACATTTGATCTTTTTTTTATATAAAGTTGGGTTATAGTTTTCAGAAATAAGAACATCCATAACGTTCTGTTCTAAACTTTTTTAGTAGAAGATAGAAACAGTTATACTTTGATTTTGAAGATTCGCCATGAAGATAAAGAGTTCTTCTTTATTTCTGCGCTTTCTCAAAGAGGTGTAAAAATGTTCAAGTTCTATTCTGAAGATAAAAAGTTCCTCTTTAATTCTGAGTTTTCTCAATAAAGTGAAGAAAAAGTTCAACCCCCCTTCTGAGTTTTCTCAAAGAAAAAAAAAGTTACAGATCAATTCTATTTTTTTTTTAAAGAAAAATTCTTACGGCTCTAGCAATCGTACTCGATATGGATATGCGAGATTGAAATCTCCGGGTCAGAGCTTAATATATTCAATCTTTGAGTATAAAATACAGGTCCAAATTACAATTTTGTATAGTTTGAAAAGCTAACTTCAAGGATATATGGTGTTTTCGATTTCGAATTCATTGGCTTGAAGAAGTCATCATGTGGGGTGATTTTTGAATGTGCATTTTTATTGCTGACTACAGATCGTAGAGAAGTCTCTTGTTATCACTGCCATATCAACTACAATATGTATGCGTACAATGGACATGTGGCGCAATACATTATGCGTCATAAACAAACTAGGTTTATATGATAGAGTGATACCCCATTCTATGATGACGGGAAGGATCTATCCGTGGTACAAGAGGAAGTTAGAGAAATATATTTTTTTTTATGTAACAGCACTATACGCGAAAGGAAATGTACCCACTGACAAACTTTTAATCGACAAATGCAAATCTGATATACAAATATTCAGCTTGGAAGATTTTAATTGTGAGAAATTTCCGAGTAAAACACACAACCCAGAGGACGAGGTTCGATTTTTGAGCAGATGGGTGCCGATAAATATTCCTGCTCGGAATATATGTATAAGATATCCCAGGAAGAAGAAGAACAACAAAATCCGTGATGTAGATTGGGATCACACCAAGTGGATGATGAACGATGATCAGTTTTTATAACACCCATCACCCCCAATGACTATCCAACGGTCTTTTTTAAGACCAACAAATCTATAAGCACTTCGTAGCCATGGTCATATGAATCTCTTCTGTGCCTTGACAGAAAACAAAACATCGCATTGTACTAGTCTAAAATAGTTTTTTTTTGTACCATGTGAAAAAATTCACAAAGGGTTTGATGCAATGAGCGGCTAATCAGATCAACTCTCGGTATTACTTACCAAAACTCCAAAAACTGAATGCTGAAAACTAATTACAACAACAATATGTATGCGTACAATAGAGACATGTGGCACAATACATTATGCGTCATAAACAAACTAGGTTTATATGATAGAGTGATACCCCCATTCTATGATGAAGGGAAGGATCTATCCGTGGTACAAGAGGAAGTTAGAGAAATATGTAGTTTTTTTTATGTAACAGCACTATACGCGAAAGGAAATGTACCCACTGACAAATTTTTAATCGACAAATGCAAATCTTATATACCAATATTCAACTTGGAAGATTTTAAGTGTGAGAAATTTCCGAGTAAAATAGACAACCCAGAGGACGAGGTTCGATTTTTTAGCAGATGGGTGCCGATAAATATTCCTGCTCAGAATATGTGTATAAGATATCCCAGGAAGAAGAAGAACAACAAAATCCGTGATATAGATTGGGATCACACCAAGTAGATGATGAACGATGATGAATTTTTATAACACCCATCACCAACATGACTATCCAACGGTCTTTTTAAAGACCAACAAATCTATAAACACTTCGTAGCCATGGTCATATAAATCTTTTCTGTGCCTTGACAGAAAACAAAACATCGCATTGTACTAGTCTAAAATAGTGTATTTTTTTTTTACCATGTGAAAAAATTCACAAAGGGTTTGTTGCAATGAGTGGCTAATCAGATCAACCCTCGGTATTAATTACCAAAACTCCAAAAACTGAATGCTGAAAACTAATTACGCACGAAAGGTAGTTTAGTTTTAATTCTGTATCCAAATATATATAGTTTACTAGGTTTTAGACTATTTGTTAAAGTTAAAAACAAAAGCCAATCCTCATAAATTAAAGAAAAAGGGGGAACACCCCAGTAGGGCCTGACTTTCATATCTCGGGTTGAAGTACCCTTTTTAATCATTAGAAGATATCATGCAGTGACAAAGTCTCGTTTACAACTGGTTTGTACAGCAAAACAAATATTTTGGCCTAAATACAACAAAAAAATATCAATCATAAAGGCTACGAGAAAGACAATCAACTTAAAATTATCGAAAAAGTTTGTACACAATCTTTTATATTCTGAATGCAGGATGCCATGTGACATTTTTCATATTTGAGCATGAAAGCAATAACTTAAAGGTGAAATACTTTTATAGGCAATGGTTCGGAAGCTTCATTTGGATTTGATTTCGATGTTGGATAAAAATTCAGTCATATTTATAAAAACGGCATTACTTTCACGGAAAACATCTTTCAGCGTATTTTAACTTTAAAAGAAAAGTGTTAAATGCAAATTCATTTTGATTTTTTATGTTGGATAAAATTTGTTCATTTTTATAGAAACTGTAATAGTCATTTTTATGCATCTTTCAGGGTTTTTTAAGTTTAAACGAAAAGTAGTAAATGCAATTTCATGTTGATTTTGATGGTGGATAAAAATTCATTCATTTTTATAGAAACTGCAATAGTTTCAAGAGAACCATCTTTAGTGTATTTTAAGTTTATATGCAAAGTATTGAATGCAAATTCATTTTGATTTTGAAAATCGGTCATTTTTATAGAAACTGCAATAGTTTCACAGGAAGCATCTTTCAGCGTGTTTTAAGTTTAAAAGAAAAGCATTAAATGGAAACTCATTTTGATTTTGATGTGGGGTATACTTTCATTTTGATTTTGATGCTAGATAAAAATTCATTCATTTTTATAGAGACTGCAATAGTTTCCCGAGAACCATCGTTTAGCGTATTTTAAGTTTATATGCAAAGTATTAAATATAAATTCATTTTGATTTTTAAATTCGTTCATTTTTATAGAAACTGCAATAGTTTCACAGGAAGCATCTTTCGGCGTGTTTTAAGTTTTAAAGAAAAGCATTAAATGGAAACTCATTTTGATTTTGATGTTGGGTATAAATTTAGTCATTTTTATAGAAACTGTAATAGTTTCACGGGAACTATTTTTCAGTGTGTTTTAAGTTTAACTGAAAAGTATTCAATGAAAATTAAATTTGATTTTGATGTTGGATAAAAATCCATTCATTCTTGTAGAAACTGCAATAGTTTCACGGAAAACATCTTCTGATTTAATATATGCAATAAACTAGCTAGTATCGATAACCGGACATAGACTACCAGTGGGAAAGCCGTATCGTGTCTCTGAGCAAGCATAGAGTACGATTGTTAGAGCCATAAGCATATTTCATGTCGTTTTAAGATACGTAAAAATCTAAGAGTCAGAGTGAATTGACTTTAGGTTAGATAAATTATAGATGGCAGCACACCCACTCAGACAAACAGTCATAGTGAGAGAGACAAACAAATATTTTGGCCTAAATACAACAAAAAAGATATCAATCATAAAGGCTACGAGAAAGACAATCAACTTAAAATTATCGAAAAAGTTTGTATACAATCTTTTATATTCTGAATGCAGGATGCCACGCTAGATTTTTCATATTTGAGCATAAAAGCAATAACTTAAAGGTGAAATACTTTCATAGGCAATGGTTCGGAAGCTTCATTTGGATTTGATTTTGAAGTTGGATAAAAATTCAGTAATTTTTATAGAAACTACATTACTTTCACGGAAATCATCTTTCAGCGTATTTTAAATTTAAATGAAAAGTGTTAAATGCAAATTAATTTTGGTTTTTTATGTTGGATGAAAATTCGTTCATTTTTATAGAAACTGTAATAGTCATTTTTATGCATCTTTCAGGGTTTTTATAAGTTTAAACGAAAAGTAGTAAATGCAATTTCATTTTGATTTTGATGGTGGATAAAAATTCATTCATTTTTATAGAAACCGCAACAGTTTCACGAGAACCATCTCTTAGTGTGTTTTAAGTTTAAACGAAAAGTAGTAAATGCAAATTCATTTTGATTTTGAAATTTGGTTATTTTTATAGAAACTGCAATAGTTTCACGGGAGGAATCTTTCAGCGTGTTTTAAGTTTAAAAGAAAAGCATTAAATGGAAACTCATTTTGATTTTGATGTTGGGTATACTTTCATTTTGATTTTGATGCTAGATAAAAATTCATTAATTTTTATAGAGACTGCAATAGTTTCCCGAGAACCATCGTTTAGCGTATTTTAAGTTTATATTCAAAGTATTAAATATAAATTCATTTTGATTTTTAAATTCGTTCATTTTATAGAAACTGTAATAGTTTCACAGGAAGCATCTTTCAGCGTGTTTTAAGTTTAAAAGAAAAGCATTAAATGGAAACTCATTTTGATTTTGATGTGGGGTATACTTTCATTTTGATTTTGATGCTGGATAAAAATTCATTCATTTTTATAGAAACTGCAATAGTTTCCCAAGGAACCATCTTTTAGCGTATTTTAAGTTTATATACAAAGTATTAAATATAAATTAATTTTGATTTTTAAATTCGTTCATTTTTATAGAAACTGCAATAGTTTCACAGGAAGCATCTTTCGGCGTGTTTTAAGTTTAAAAGAAAAGCATTAAATGGAAACTCATTTTGATTTTGATGTTGGGTATAAATTTAGTCATTTTTATAGAAACTGCAATAGTTTCACGGGAACTATTTTTCAGTGTGTTTTAAGTTTAACTGAAAAGTATTCAATGAAAATTAAATTTGATTTTGAAATTGGATAAAAATCCATTCATTCCTGTAGAAACTGCAATAGTTTCACGGAAAACATCTTCTGATTTAATAAATGCAATAAACTAGCTAGTGTCGATAACTGGACATAGACTACCCGTGGGAAAGCCGTATCGTGTCTCTGAGAAAGCATAGAGTACGATTGTTAGAGCCGTAAGCATATTTCATGTCGTTTTAAGATACGTAAAAATCTAAGAGCCAGAGTGAATTGAATTTAGGTTAGATAGATTATAGATGGCAGCACACCCACTCAGACAAACAGTCATAGTGAGAGAGACAAACAAATATTTTGGCCTAAATACAACAAAAAAGATATCAATCATAAAGGCTACGAGAAAGACAATCAACTTAAAACTATCGAAAAAGTTTGTACACAATCTTTTATATTCTGAATGCAGGATGCCACGCGACATTTTTCATATTTGAGCATAAAAACAATAACTTAAAGGCGAAATACTTTTATAGGCAATGGTTCGGAAGCTTCATTTGGATTTGATTTTGATGTTGGATAAAAATTCAGTAATTTTTATAGAAACTGCATTACTTTCACGGAAATCATCTTTCAGCGTATTTTAACTTTAAATGAAAAGTGTTACATGCAAATTCATTTTGGTTTTTTATGTTGGATAAAAATTCGTTCATTTTTATAGAAACTGTAATAGTCATTTTTATGCATCTTTCAGGGTTTTTATAAGTTTAAACGAAAAGTAGTAAATGCAATTTCATTTTGATTTTGATGGTGGATAAAAATTCATTCATTTTTATAGAAACTGCAATAGTTTCACGAGAACCATCTTTAGCGTATTTTAAGTTTATATGCAAAGTATTAAATGCAAATTCATTTTGATTTTAAAATTCGTTCATTTTTATAGAAACTGCAATAGTTTCACAGGAAGAATCTTTCAGCGTGTTTTAAGTTTAAAAGAAAAGCATTAAATGGAAACTCATTTTGATTTTGATGTGGAGTATACTTTCATTTTGATTTTGATGCTGGATAAAAACTCATTAATTTTTATAGAAACTGCAATAGTTTCCCGAGAACCATCGTTTAGCGTATTTTAAGTTTATATGCAAAGTATTAAATATAAATTCATTTTGATTTTTAAATTCGTTCATTTTTATAGAAACTGCAATAGTTTCACAGGAAGCATCTTTCGGCGTGTTTTAAGTTTAAAAGAAAAGCATTAAATGGAAACTCATTTTGATTTTGATGTTGGGTTAAATTTAGTCATTTTTATAGAAAATGCAATAGTTTCACGGGAACTATTTTTCAGTGTGTTTTAAGTTTAACTGAAAAGTATTCAATGAAAATTAAATTTGATTTTGATGTTGGATAAAAATCCATTCATTCCTGTAGAAACTGCAATAGTTTCACAGAAAACATCTTCTGATTTAATATATGCAATAAACTAGCTAGTATCGATTACCGGACATAGAGTACCAGTGGGAAAGCCGTATCGTGTCTCTGAGCAAGCATAGAGTACGATTGTTAGAGCCGTAAGCATATTTCATGTCGTTTTAAGATACGTAAAAATCTAAGAGCCAGAGTGAATTGACTTTAGGTTAGATAGATTATAGATGGCAGCAAACCCACTCAGACACACAGTCATAGTGAGAGAGACATGCAAAAACTTGGGTTAATCTTGGTTTGTGAATTGAGGGGTCTAATTGTGAGGGATCTAAGCCTTTCTTGGCCCTCGATGCAAAAGGCTATGGGATATTATAGTGAACATAGCTATAAATTTAATAACATAAAATATTTGATTCAAGATGTGATATGTATTAAGAACCTTACTTCTTTTCAGAGGTTAAGAGACGTAATTTTTAATTAAAATAGGAAAATTTTTTAAAAGTGTAAACAACTTTAATTTAGAGAGTATCTTATGAAAAATATGCTTGGTTTAGCCTCCATCTAGGAATTCTGCTCTTTTATTTATGTGTTTAAGTAGCTTGAAATTTAGGTCTTTAAGCTTGCGAGCTACCTACTGAGAAAACTGAAAATAATTTTTATTTTAGGATGTTTTTGATCAAACCCCCCAGCAAAAGCGAGCAAAGTTGGATATCACCCCTGACAGCAATGTGAGTCATAGAAAAATACACCTTGAAAATACCCCCTTGCACAATTTCGAAGATTCGAGTGTTACAAGAAAACAGTTAAGGATGCTTATAAAAACACAAGAAAAAGATAGACATTCACTTCTATTTAAAGGAAGAGATGTGAGGCGCTATGCTCAGTTAAACAATGCAAGGAAGTATCCTATAGTGTTGTTATGCTAAATTTCCAATTGGTCTGTGAATGTTCGTTTCTAAAAGCAGTATTTTTATGATTTCAAATAAAATTCGTTGGCTTTTTTAATACTCCCATTACTCAAAGGGTCCAGAGATTCTTAGAATATAGTTTATATCCTAGCCCCCCGAGATATAACCTATTCATCACTTGAAAAACCCATTATAACTGTTGATTTTTTATCTAAAAATATACTTTAAAGTGGATTATAGAATGGATTTGTTCCAGTTCGGCACCCATAGTCGACATTCTGTTACTATTCCTACTTGCATCGATAGCTAAACTACCAAGTGAGAAGCTAAACTAGCTAATCGTACTCGATAGCTAAACTAGCAATCGTACTCGATATGGATATGCAATATTGAAATATCCGGGTCAGAGCTTAATATATTCAATCTTTGAGTATAAAATACAGGTCCGAATTACAATTTTGTATAGTTTGAAAAGCTAACTTCAAGGATGTATGGTGTTTTCGATTGCGAATTCATTGGCTTGAAGAAGTCATCATGTGGGGTGATTTTTGAATGTGCTCTTTTATTGCTGACTACAGATCGTAGGGAAGTCTCTTTTTATCACTGCCATATCAACTACAATATGTATGCGTAAAATAGAGACATGTGGCGCAATACATTATGCGTCATAAACAAACTAGATTTATATGATAGTGATACCCCCATTCTATGATAAAGGGAAGGATCTATCTGTGGTACAAGAGGAAGTTAGAGAAATATGTAGTTTTTTTGATGTAACAGCACTATACGCGAAAAGAAATGTACCCACTGACAAACTTTTAATCGACAAATGTAAATATGATATACCAATATTCAACTTTGAAGATTTTAATTGTGAGAAATTTCCGAGTAAAATACACAACCGAGAGGACGAGGTTTGATTTTTTTGCAGATTGGTGCCGATAAATATTCCTGCTCGGAATATGTGTATAAGATATCCCAGGAAGAAGAAGAACAACAAAATCCGTGATATAGATTGGGATCACACCAAGTGAATGATGAACGATGATGAATTTTTATAAAACCCATCACCCCCATGACTATCCAACGGTCTTTTTAAAGACCAACAAATCTATAAACACTTCATAGCCATGGTCATATGAATCTTTTCTGTGCCTTGACAGAAAACTAAACATCGCATTGTACTAGTCTAAAATAGTTTTTTTTTCTTGTACCATGTGAAAAAATTCACAAAGGGTTTGATGCAATGAGCGGCTAATCAGATCAACCCTCGGTATTACTTACCAAAACTCCAAAAACTGAATGCTGAAAACTAATTACAACTACAATATGTATACGTACAATAGAGACATGTGGCGCAATACATTATGCGTCATAAACAAACTAGGTTTATATGATAGAGTGATACCCCCATTCTATGATGAAGGGAAGGATCTATCCGTGGTACAAGAGGAAGTTAGAGAAATATGTAGTTTTTTTATGTAACAGCACTATACGCGAAAGGAAATGTACCCACTGACAAATTTTTAATCGGCATATGCAAGTCTGATATACCAATATTCAACTTGGAAGATTTTAATTGTGAGAAATTTCCGAGTAAAATAGACAACCCAGAGAACGAGGTTCAATTTTATAGCAGATGGGTGCCAATAAATATTCCTGCTCAGAATATGTGTATAAGATATCTCAGGAAGAAGAAGAACAACAAAATCCGTGATATAGATTGGGATCTCACCAAGTGGATGATGAACGATGATGAATTTTTATAACACCCATCACCCCCATGACTATCTAATGGTCTTTTTAAAGACCAAAAAATCTATAAACACTTCGTAGCCATGGTCATATGAATCTTTTCTGTGCCTTGACAAAAAACAAAACATCGCATTGTACTCGTCTAAAATAGTTTTTTTTTGTACCATGTGAAAAAATTCACAAAAGGTTTGATGCAATGAGCGGCTAATCAGATCAACCCTCGGTATTACTTACCAAAACTCCAAAAACTGAATGCTGAAAACTAATTACGCACGAAAGGTAGTTTAGTTTTAATTCTGTATCCAAATATATATAGTTTACTAGGTTTTAGACTATTTGTTAAAGTTACAACCAAAAGCCAATCCTCATAAATTAAAGAAAAAGGAGGAACACCCCAGTAGGGCCCGACTTTCATATCTCGGGTTGAAGTACCCTTTTTAAGCATTAGGAGATATCATGCAGTGACAGAGTCTCGTTTACAACTGGTTTGTACAGCAAAACAAATATTTTGGCCTAAATACAACAAAAAAGATATCAATCATAAAGGCTACGAGAAAGACAATCAACTTAAAATTATCGAAAAAGTTTGTACACAATCTTTTATATTCTGAATGCAGGATGCCACGCAACATTTTTATATTTGAGCATAAAAGTAATAACTGAAAGGTGTAATACTTTTATAGGCAATGGTTCGGAAGCTTCATTTGGATTTGATTTTGATATTGGATAAATATTCAGTCATTTTGATAGAAACTGCATTACTTTCACGGAAAACATCTTTCAGCGTATTTTAACTTTAAATGAAAAGTGTTAAATGCAAATTCATTTTGGTTTTTATGTTGGATAAAAATTCGTTCATTTATATAGAAACTGTAATAGTAATTTTTATACACCTTTCAGGATTTTTTAAGTTTAAAAGAAAAGTAGTAAATGCAATTTCATTTTGATTTTGATGGTGGAAAAAAATTCATTCATTTTTATAGGAACTGCAATAGTTTCACGAGAACCATCTTTAGCGTATTATAAGTTTATATGCAAAGTTTTAATGCAAATTCATTTTGATTTTGAAATTCGGTTATTTTTATAGAAACTGCAATAGTTTCACAGGAAGCATCTTTCAGCGTGTTTTAAGTTTAAAAGAAAAGCATTAAATGGAAACTCATTTTCATTTTGATGTGGGGTATACTTTCATTTTGATTCTGGATAAAAATTCATTCATTTTTATAGAAACTGCAATTGTTTCACGAGAACCTTCTTTTAGCGTATTTTAAGTTTATATGCAAAGTATTAAATATAAATTCATTTTGATTTTTAAATTCGTTCATTTTTGTAGAAACTGCAATAGTTTCACACGAAGCATCTTTCAGCGTGTTTTAAGTTTAAAAGAAAAGCATTAAATGGAAACTCATTTTGATTTTGATGTTGGGTATAAATTTAGTCATTTTTATAGAAACTGCAATAGTTTCACGGGAACTATTTTTCAGTGTGTTTTAAGTTTAACTGAAAAGTATTCAATGAAAATTAAGTTTGATTTTGATGTTGGATAAAAATCCATTCATTACTGTAGAAACTGCAATAGTTTCACGGAAAACATCTTCTGATTTAATACATGCAATAAATAAGCTAGTGTCGATAACCGGACATAGACTACCAGTGGGAAAGCTGTAAGCATATTTCATGTGCATATTTACGTGCGCGCACGTAAGCTAACCTAACATAAGCTATGGTTTTGATATTTCAGAGGTGCTTTCCCAGTGGCACTGCTGACATCTATAACCGATCTAACCTAAATTCAACGTAGCGACGCTTGCGCCACTCTATGTGAACCTAAATTAACCCACCTTTTTGCATGTCTCTCTCACTATGAGTGTGTGTCTGAGCGGGTGTGCTGCCATCTATAATCTATCTAACCTAAATTCAATTCACGAACCAAGATTAACCCAACTTTTTGCATGTCTCTCTCACTATGAATGTTTGTCTGAGTGGGTGTGCTGCCATCTATAATCTATCTAACCTAAATTCAATTCACTCTGGCTCTTAGATTTTTACGTATCTTAAAACGACATGAAATAGGCTTACGGCTCTAATAATCGTACTCTATGCTTGCTCAGAGACACGATACGGCTTTCCCACTGGTAGTCTATGTCCGGTTATCGACACTAGCTAGTTTATTGCATGTATTAAATCAGAAGAAGTTTTCCGTGAAACTATTGCAGTTTCTACAAGAATGAATGGATTTTTATCCAACATCAAAATCAAATTTAATTTTCATTGAATACTTTTCAGTTAAACTTAAAACACACTGAAAAATAGTTCCCGTGAAACTATTACAGTTTCTATAAAAATGACTAAATTTATGCCCAACATCAAAATCAAAATGAGTTTCCATTTAATGCTTTTCTTTTAAACTTAAAACACGCCGAAAGATGCTTCCTGTGAAACTATTGCAGTTTCTATAAAAATGAACGAATTTAAAAATCAAAATTAATTTATATTTAATACTTTGCATATAAACTTAAAATACGCTAAACGATGGTTCTCGGGAAACTATTGCAGTCTCTATAAAAATGAATGAATTTTTATCTAGCATCAAAATCAAAATGAAAGTATACCCCACATCAAAATCAAAATGAGTTTCCATTTAATGCTTTTCTTTTAAACTTAAAACACGCTGAAAGATGCTTCCTGTGAAACTATTGCAGTTTCTATAAAAATGACCGATTTTCAAAATCAAAATGAATTTGCATTTAATGCTTTGTATATAAAATTAAAATACGCTAAAGATGGTTTTCGTGAAACTATTGCAGTTTCTATAAAAATGAATGATTTTTTATCCACCATCAAAATCAACATGAAATTGCATTTACTACTTTTCGTTTAAACTTAAAAAACCCTGAAAGATGTATAAAAATGACTATTACAGTTTCTATAAAAATGAATAAATTTTATCCAACATAAAAAACCAAAATGAATTTGCATTTAACACTTTTCATTTAAAGTTAAAATACGCTGAAAGATGTTTTCCGTGAAAGTAATGCAGTTTCTATAAAAATGACTGAATTTTTATCCAACATCAAAATCAAATCCAAATGAAGCTTCCGAACCATTGCCTATAAAAGTATTTCGCCTTTAAGTTATTGCTTTTATGCTCAAATATGAAAAATGTCACGTGGCATCCTGCATTCAGAATATAAAAGATTGTGTACAAACTTTTTCGATAATTTTAAGTTGATTGTCTTTTTCGTAGCCTTTATGATTGATATCTTTTTTGTTGTATTTAGGCCAAAATATTTGTTTTGCTGTACAAACCAGTTGTAAACGAGACTTTGTCACTGCATGATATCTTCTAATGATTAAAAAGGGTACTTCAACCCGAGATATGAAAGTCAGGCCCTACTGGGATGTTCCCCCTTTTTCTTTAATATATGAAGATTAGCTTGTGTTTTTAACTTTAACAAATAGTCTAAAACCTAGTAAACTATATATATTTGGATACAGAATTAAAACTAAACTACCTTTCGTGCGTAATTAGTTTCCAGCATTCAGTTTTTGGAATTTTGGTAAGTAATACTGAGGGTTGATCTGATTAGCTGCTCATTGCATCAAACCCTTTGTGAATTTTTTCACATAGTACAAAAAAAAACAAAAAAAAAACTATTTTAGACTAGTACAATGCGATGTTTTGTTTTCTGTCAAGGCACAGAAAAGATTCATATGACCATGGCTACGAAGTGTTTATAGATTTGTTGGTCTTTAAAAAGACCGTTGGATAGTCATGGGGGTGATGGGTGTTATAAAAATTCATCATCGTTCATCATCTACTTGGTGTGATCCCAATCTATATCACGGATTTTGTTGTTCTTCTTCTTCCTGGGATATCTTATACATATACTCTGAGCAGGAATATTTATCGGCACCCATCTGCTAAAAAATCGAACCTCGTCCTCTGGGTTGTGTATTTTACTCGGAAATTTCTCAGACTTAAAATCTTCCAAGTTGAATATTGGTATATCAGATTTGCATTTGTCGATTAAAAGTTTGTCAGTGCGTACATTTCCTTTCGCGTATAGTGCTGTTACATCAAAAATAACTACATATTTCTCTAACTTCCTCTTGTACCACGGATAGATCCTTCCCTTCATCATAGAATAGGGGTATCACTCTATCATATAAACCTAGTTTGTTTATGACACATAATGTATTGCGCCACATGTCTCTATTGTACGCATACATATTGTAGTTGTAATTAGTTTTCAGCATTCAGTTTTTGGAGTTTTGGTAAGTAATACCGAGAGTTGATCTGATTAGCCGCTCATTGCATCAAAGCCTTTGTGAATTTTTTCACATGGTACAAAAAAAAACAAAAAAAAACTATTTTAGACTAATACAATGCTATGATTTGTTTTCTGTCAAGGCACAGAAAGGATTCATATGGCCATGGTTACGAACTACTTATAAATTTGATGGTCTTAGAAATGACCATTGGGTAGTTATGGGGTTGATGGCTGTTATATAAATTGTTCATTGTTCATCATCTACTTGATGTGATCCTAATATATATCAATGATTTTGCTGTTCTTCTTCTTCTTCCTGGGATATCTTATACATATATTCTGAGCAGGAATATTTATCGGCAACCATCTGCAAAAAAATCGAACCTCGTCCTCTGGGTTGTGTATTTTACTCAGAAATTTCTCACAATTAAAATCTTCGAAGTTGAATATTGGTATATCAGATTTGCATTTGTCGATTAAAAGTTTGTCAGTGGGTACATTTCATTTCGCGTATAGTGCTGTTACATCAAAAAAACTACATATTTCTCTAACTTCCTCTTGTACCACGGATAGATCCTTCCCTTCATCATAGAATGGGGGTATCACTATCATATAAACCTAGTTTGTTTATGACGCATAATGTATTGCGCCACATGTCTCTATTTTACGCATACATATTGTAGTTGATATGGCAGTGATAAAAAGAGACTTCCCTACGATCTGTAGTCAGCAATAAAAATGCACATTCAAAAATCACCCCACATGATGACTTCTTTAAGCCAATGAATTCACAATCGAAAACACCATACATCCTTGAAGTTAGCTTTTCAAACTATACAAAATTGTAATTCGGACCTGTATTTTATACTCAAAGATTGAATATATTAAGCTCTGACCCGGAGATTTCAATCTTGCATATCCATATCGAGTACGATTGCTAGTTTAGCTATCGAGTACGATTAGCTAGTTTAGCTTCTCACTTGGTAGTTTAGCTATCGATGCAAGTAGGAATAGTACCAGAATGTCGACTATGGGTGCCGAACTGGAACAAACCCGTTCTATAATCCACTTTAAAGTATATTTTTAGATAAAAAATCAACAGTTATAATGGGCTTTTCAAGTGATGAATAGGTTATATCGCGGGGGGCTAGGATATAAACTATATTCTAAGAATCTCTGGACCCTTTGAGTAATGGGAGTATTAAAAAAGCCAACGAATTTTATTTGAAATCATAAAAAATACTGTTTTTAGAAACGAACATTCAAACATCAATTAGAAATTTAGCATAGAAACATTATAGGATACTTCCTTGCATTGTTTAACTGAACAAAGCACCTCACACCTCTTCCTTTAAATAGAAATGAGTGTCTATCTTTTTCTTGTGTTTTTATAAGCAACCTTAACTGTTTTCTTGTAGCACTCGAATCTTCAAAAATGTGCAAGGGGGTATTTTCAAGGTGTATTTTGCTATGACTCACATTGCTGTCAGGGGTGACGTCCAAATTTGCTTGCTTTTGCTGGGGGGTTTGATCAACAACATCCTAAAATAAAAATTATTTTCAGTTTTCTCAGTAGGTAGCTTGCAAGCTTAAAGACCTAAATTTCAAGCTACTTAAACACATAAAGAAAAGACCGGAAGTCCTAGATGGAGGCTAAACCAACCATATTTTTAAAATGATACTCTCTAAATTAAAGCTGTTTATACTTTTAAAAAAGCTTCCTATTTTAATTAAACAACACGTCTCTTAACCTCTGAAAAGAGGTAAGGTTCTTAATGCATTTCACATCTTGAATCAAACATTTTATGTTGTTAAATTTATAGCTATGTTCACTATAATATCCCATAGCCTATTGCATCGAGGGCCAAGAAAGGCTTTGATCCCTCACAGTGGTAGCTACTCAAGGAAGAATTTGAATAAGTAAATGTTAATTGTTACAATTCTAGTATCTGATATATACATATTTACATATAAGTCTAATATAAGTCAATGATGACTTAATTGCAGCAGAAAATGGTATTCTTTTTATTATAAAACAAGGAAAAATTTACTCACCAGTATTCGCTTGGAATTCTCCATATCACTATCAGTGCAAATAATTAAACAAAAAACCAAAAAATCTATTTCTGTTATTTGTAGTGCTTTAGAAATATTTAAAAAAAGCTTCTAAAGTGAATTTTTTTTTTGGGGGGGGGTTCAAACCCTTCCCCCCAAGGATACGACCATGCTTTAAAACAAAGTAAAAAAAAGCATTGGTACACCCATGAACCCCTCTTTTCCTCTCAGTAAATTTTTCTGCGCTCATAATGGTAGTATATTGGTCTACTCTTAAACCATAACTTCAAAATAATAAATAAATAAAATGCATTTACTACGCGTAAATCTTAATTGTCATTAAATAAAAAAAACAAGTGTTTTCAACTGAAAGTAAGAAGAAGATTTTATTTGAATAAATCAACATAACAAAAAAACATATACCCCCAACAGAGAGCAAAGCTCGTAAAATTGGGTAAAAGCATTATAATTGGGAGCAGCATTAAAACTTAAAACAAACAGAAATTATTACGTATATGAGGGGGTTTGCCCCCTCGTCAGTACCTCGCTCTGCGCTAAAGTTTGAATTTTGTTCCAATTCTTCAAGAATGAACCCTGAATCACCAATTGCATTTAATTATAATAAATAGCTCTTTTGAAAGTAAAAAAAACTTTAGCTTAAAGAGCGAGGTTCTGACCAGGGGGAAAACCCCCTCATATAGGTAATAATTTCTGTTCGTTTTAAGTTTTAATGTTGCTCCTTACTTTCAGTTGAAAATTTTTTTTTTTTTTAATTTCCGATCGCTTTTTAAATAATGCTGGGAAATCCAGAGCCCCCTCCATGGAAAGATCCTCCCACATAATCCCCAACCCCCCCCCCCCACACTAGAAAAAATCCCCCCTGAAAACGTCTGTATGCTTCCCAATAACCAATACTATATGTAATTAATTAAAAAAACTTTTTCTACAAAATAAGTTTTTCAAAGAAAAGTAAAGAATTCCATTAAACAAAAATTGAGCAAAAATAAAATGAAATAATCTACCAAGCGTGAAACTACCACTAATCAGCATCTATAAATAAATGAAACCCAAACGGAAAAGAAATTACAATAAATAATCGAGTCAAACTCAAAATGAGCAGAAATTAACATAGGTTGGGGGCGAAACCCCTATGCCTTCCCAAGGCCAGTGGTGGGGGTTGGGTGTTAGGTGGGAGGATCTTTCCATGGAGGGGGCTCTGGATTTCCAGCATTTTTTAAAAAACTTCCTATGCTAATTAAACAGTCCATGTGTTTCAATTTTAGTAGATATTCAAAAAAGAGAGGGAGGTTCACTTCGATTTTGGCTCATCGTGCATGAAAAATTAAAACAGAATTTGCATATTAGTTTCGGCACATTTATTCCGGATATGAAGGGTCGCCCCCTCCTCAATACTATGCTCTTTACGCTAAAGCTGTTAGCACTTCCAAAAAAAAATCTTCCTATTCTAATTAAAAAGTCCCTGTTTTTTTCAAATTTTAGTAAGTATTCAAACAGGGCAGGCAGGTTCACCATAAAATAATCAAATCGCTTTACATCCTCATACCTGAAAAGGGTGTTTTTCCACTATCTGATAAGAGGATATTTACACATTAGTTCAATATAGGTCAGTGAAAACTTGATGCAACGCAAAATGGATTCTTTTAATATAACATAAAAAAAAATATACAAACATGTACTCTCTTAAAATTCTCCATATTTGAATATTCTGAGCAAATAATCTATTTTACTCTTTGAACGAGTTATTCGAACTGTGAAATGCTACAACACGACAGTCTATTTTATAGGCAAATTAATATAACATAAAAAAATATGTATACTCACATGTACTCTCTTAAAATTCTCCATATTTGAATATCCAGAGCAAATAATCTATTTTACTCCTTGAACGAGTTATTCAAACTGAGAAATGCTACAGCACGACAGTCTATTTCATAGACAAAATATTTGAATTCCTTTTATTCAAATCCAATCACTAATCAAGTTATCAAAAAATATTTGAATATATTAAGTTATAGGCAATACTGGTTTAGAAAAACTAGAATAGTGACATAATTTCACTTTATCGACCCCCAAATTCCATTTAGGTTGCCGTATATGGTGTACCCACAGTATTTCCATACACTTATTAGCCCAGAAACCTGTCTGGTTGGCCCAGAAACCTGTCTGGTTGGCCAAGACAGGTATTTCCATTTAGGTGTACCCACAGTATTTCCATACACCTTTTAGCCCAGAAACCTGTCTGGTTGGCCCAGAAACCTGTCTTGTTGGCCAAGAAACCTATTTGGTAAGTCAATGCACTGGTTAGACTACTTCTTATGAAATTCATTGTATATTTTTGTAGGTTTAATATTCCCTATATATCACTGTCCTTGGTAAGTCAATGCACAGGTTAAACTACTTTTTTTTTGTGAAAATCAATGTGTATTTCCTTGTCCCTTTTCAATCTATTACAATTTTGAACATATTCTTGTAGGGTTTAATGTAGGTTCTGGATCAGCACTACTTGTAGGGTTGAATGTAGGGTCTGGATCAGCACTACTTGTAGGGTTGAATGTAGGTGTGAAAGTGTGCATGGTCTTGTAGGTTTTCTTGTAGGTTTCGGATCAGCACCTAAGATACTACTATCAGCACTCTAACTAAAGTGTGCCACAAAGAATGATCCTTCCCAACAGATGTTTTTACCTTACAGCTATCCAAAGAGATTTTCAAAACTGAGGGGGGGGGACTCACAGTTATACCTAGCAGAGCTCTGACTTGTTTCAGTACCAAGCTAGACTTCAAATTTAAGGTATTGTTGTGATAACCTGCTTTCCATTGTCAAGATGCAACCCTTTAATCTAAAGGGGCTGGCAGCTAGGCCTGCTGGCAGCATTGGCCTGTACTTTAGCTCAAGCCTGCACCTTAGGTCATACCAGCTCATATGCCCCCAGGGCATAACTTACAACCCTTGCCCATAGGGCTGTGGGGGTTTGTCATCCTCAAAGTCATAATTTCCTAAATAAAACCAAGATAAAAACCTTGTATGCCCCCAGGGTATAACTTATAATCCTTGCCCTGAGGGCTCTGAGGGGGGTTATCATTCTCAAAGACCTAATTTCAAGAACTTTCAACTATGTTTAACAAAATGGCTATCTCAAAATTTTGATTGGATGTGTTTGGGGAAATTGTGGGCGTGGAAGGGGTGTTAGCTGCCTTCCAATCACTTTCAACTATTGAAAAGGGCATTAGCCATTCCAATCAAATGAGCCCTTTGCGAAGTTTCTACGACAGGTCCTTCGATACGACGTGCCCTGGAGCTGAAAAAAAATAATGCATTGTGCCAACATTGTTCTTTACTTAGGTATCCCCATTGCACTAAGATTATTTTGTTAATTGGGCTTTAAAGTTGCAGAGATACTGCCCATTAAAAGTAAGATATAAATAATTACCTTCTTGCTTTATTATCCTGATTCTATTGGGCTGTACCTCCATACCTATACTGTAGGGTATATAATCTGCATCCTTAACACTATCTCAATATGGTCCTCTATTCCAAACTTACCAAATATTTTATACTTACTATACAACTTCCTTTCTAACTAAGATGAAGAATCCCTCTAGCTCAAGATATTGTGCTTTGATGAAATCTAGCTTTTTGAACAGAGTTATGAGGACAACTGCGATGACCTAATTGCAAATGACAGATTTCCCCATAGTCTCTACTCTTGAGCCTTAAAAATGCCACAATTGGTTCCAAATAAAGTATTATTTTATTTTTTCAAATTCTCCTTGGCCCACTAGGATAAGAGTAGAATTTCACCCATGCTCACTCAGTTTTAAATCAAAATTCTTCTCTCGCAGATAATTGATGATTAGGAAGATATCTGCAATCGCCCAGTCAAAAATATGATATGCCAATATGGTAGTATGGACGCGACAAACCAAATCATGGTTCTTGAACTCAAAAATGACAGTATTACCAGCCATGAGATATTTCTACTTATACTTGTCCCAGGTAAATGCTTTGTACGTCAAAAAATCAGAAAAAAAATCAACTATTAAACTTGTCCACTTAAAGTCCATTTATTTTAATGCTACAGTTTTCCTTTAAAAATCTGCTTATCCTTTTTCTTTTACAGATCAAATTACAGGTCAAATAAACAGATCTTTTACAGGAGACCAAAAATTACTCTGGTGACAGGAAGAGTTGGATGCCAATTGTTATACAAGAGAAATGTTGTTGGTTTTTCTTCTAGACGCGACTCCCAAACATCTGAGATGGTCAAACCCCACTCATCTGAAGGACTATTTGACCATCTCAAAAACGGATACTTCCCTAAAAGTGAAGTTGTGTGGAGAGAGAAAAGAAAAACCCCAGAAAGTTCAAAAAATGATGAAATAGCTGTCAAAGTTCACTTATATATTATTTGAAGTGAAAGATACTTTCATTCTTACCAGGCTGGGTTACCACAAGAGTTTTGTGTGACCGTGGCTAGTGAGATGTCCAAACTGGGGTTCAATCTTGGTGACAAACCAAGAGATAAAATTACTAACAAAATGACAACACTGAAGGATGCATATCGCTCATATAAAAAACAGTTGCACGAACTGGAAGCGGCACTGTTATTAAACCACCATTCTATGACGAGCTTGATGATATTGAGGGGTCTTCACATGCCACCTCCTCCCCCTTGTTAATCGACACTTATGACACTATTAACCCAGTGAAAAGGAAGAAGACAGATAGTGCTAAATCAGAAGAATTTGCTAAACAGATTCACTTGTCTGATTTTGAAGTACCCAGTAGCTCTGGCTCTACTCCCAAGATACCACCACCAGCACCAAAAAGGGCTAAATACACCACAAAAAAAGATTTGAAAACGGCACTTGATAGCCTCAATAAACAGAAAGGCAAATATCAACAAGAAAATTCTAGCTTTCGGGAAAAAACTGTTTCTGTGATTGAAAAGAGAATTCAACTAAGTGAAGAGGAGAAAGAGTATAGGAAGAAGCGGGACGAAAAAAAAAGACGAGCAATTTGAAAAACTACTCAAAGTCTTGGCAGGCGCCGGTAAAAAAAATAAAACAAAGATCGTCGGGAGCGTCGGAAAGTGACTAATTTTTATACTATATTCTTTTATTATATTTTCAGTTTTATATCAATTTATAGCTGATAAACTTGTAGAGACATTTTTTAAAAAAACACCAAGTCTGGACTGCTTTTCCTTGGAAGTCTGGACACGCTATAAGGTAGAGGGATTAGACCCTCAAACTGAGTAGCACAAACAAACGAAGAAGGTTAATGAGAGGTTTATTTGACTTATTTAATAAACTAAAACGTTCGTTCTGCTCTGCATAATCTCAGCGAAGAAGAGTTGGAAGAATAGTTTGATCATGAGTTCAATCACGGTTGCAGCTACTGCCACAGTGAATAAAGAAGAAAATTTATTTAAAATAAGTAAATGATTAAGCGCGCAAATTCATGGCAAATTTCAGGCAATCCTATCATGTTTCTGCTGAGCAACTACTGTGTTGCTGCTGTACCGTGAGCGAAATATGATATATTTAAAATACAAAAAAATAAAGTTCTTTCCGTAGAAAGATAATTTCGACTGCCTCTAATTAATTTTTGAGCTATTTTCAAAAAAAGAAAAGTTATTGATCAACAAAGTGAGATTTTGAATATAAGCCACATACAAAGAACGGCACTATCCGATTTTAGATTTCGCTAAGACAGTGGAAAATAAAAAAGATGCTACATACTATCTTTCTCAGGAAGTTTAAATTACAAGAGCGGTGTGAACGTTAAAATCATCAGAAATATTTAAAACAATTTATTGGACGAAGGGTTCACATCCTTGGGCCACTTGGGCCAATTGTGAGCCAGCCCTTAGAGCGCAGGACAAAAACTATGTTTTTTATGGTGGTAAAAGTGCTTTTTGGAGGATTATTTAGATCAGAATTATTTCGGCACTCAGGCATTGCAATTCAGTCATTATTATTATCTCTGCTCCTATTTGTCGTCAATTGAAGTGAGCACTGCTGTACACCTAAAATGTAAGTTACAATAAATCTATTGCTTTTCTATTTGTGTATTTTATTTTATATGTCTGTATCTAGTCACACGACAGGTAATTAGTTCGTATGCCTCCAAGGGAGCGCTTCCAGGGATCTGATTTCTACATACTATATCAGGTAATTGATTTTGAGATAACCCTAGGAAAGGAGGATACATTTATATAATTACATATTTTATTTTTCGCTTTCTGCGAGTGGTGCGATCGAAACACTGCCTTAAATTATAATATTAAATATGGTACAGTCCTTAGCGCCAAAAGTGGCTCTAATGGAGAACTTAGAAGGCGTTAGTGCACAGCTTTAAAGCCTAAGATTACAATTGACACGGTCAATATTTATGACCACAATTAAGCCTAGTCCCATAAATTTTTATCGCTACAAATGGCACGGTCGGAAATTGGTGAAAATAATGCGAACTAATTAGGTTATAAAAATAGTAGTTTAAATTTAACTGTTGGAGTAATGCAGACACACAAGAAAAGTGATTAAGCCTATAAC
Source organism: Artemia sp. Qi Xiang Cuo (assembly GCF_049724085.1). NCBI lineage: Eukaryota > Metazoa > Arthropoda > Branchiopoda > Anostraca > Artemiidae > Artemia > Artemia sp. Qi Xiang Cuo. Next base: position 66,307,267 of record NC_142806.1, on the reverse strand, counting down.
CACTAAGCTATTATAGGAAAACTCTTTAAAATATCTCATAGGAGATAATAGCCTCCCCCAAAATAGGTTAAGTGAAAAAAATAAATTTATTTTGAGTTATTCAAAAGAAAAAAAAATGTCAGAAGAATTAGACGAACAATTAAAGGCGCAAAAGTTGGTCGCAAAAATATAGAAATAGCAAAGTCTATCCCGCAGTACAATGGACAATCAGATATCGACGAATTTAATATCCAATTGGCCCAGTTTGTAGAATTAACAAAAACAGAGCTAAAAACGTTAGTCGACATGCTTCTGTTACGATTAAAAGGTCAGGCCTTAACCTTTCTAAAGCAGATTGAACGTCCTATAGGTGATGACGCCAACTTGCCAATAAACACGGTGGACAAATTGTTAACGGCATTTAAAGACAGATTTATTGAAACAAGTTCTACAAATAAATTAAAACACGGAATGGTATGCTTTGACCATTCACAAAATATAAGAAAATATCTTGATAATATACGGATTTCAGTAGAAGCAAAATACGGAGACGGTTCGGGAGAGCTATATGAAAAAGTCATTACATGCCTTTTTGCAAGGGCTACCCCCAAAACTATACAGAATGGTAATATCCAAAAATATTCAGACGTTGTATCTTGCAGTTCAGGAGGTAGAGCAATTGATCAAAGTTGATACGATGGTGGCTAATCACAGTAAAGCAAAAATAAATAGCCTAGTTGAATCAAACGCAAACATGAATTCAAGGGCGATCAGGTGTCTCCCAATTTCTTTTCAGGGGATAACTCCCCAGTGCCACAAAGAAATAAAACGCAAGAACCCGCTAGGCGGAAAACAGTACGTTTTCAGCCTGTCAAACAATTTAGTTATGAAAATAATCCTACAATAATAAGATGCTATATTTGTAATCGTCTTTGGCATATCGCGAGAGAGTGCCGTTATGTCCTTAATCGCATACCCAGAATTGCTGTCGGTAGTACGCAAAGTTATGGCAACCATTTGTTCGGAAGAATAAATTTTAGAGCCAGTGGTACACTAGGCTATAGCCTGGGAAGATTGCAGCAATCAATACCTTACAACACCTACCAACCAAATTTGTTCAATCCTCCCCCCAGTAGACAAATTAATTACCGCTTTGAAAACCCAAAAACTCGCCAAAGCCAATATAATACGAGAATGCTATATAGAAATCACGAATACTTGCCGATGGGAAATGAAAATTTTTCAGGCCGACGGCAAATAGTTGGTTGGCCATTGGGCATTGGGCATTGGCAGTCAGCGCCAGCAATTGTCACTGACGCAAGACATCCAAGTTACCGTAATAATACATGGCGAAGGCAGACAGATGTAAATCAATTTGACATGCCTACGGAATCTCATATGTCTGAATAGCTATTGCAGGCACCGACGCATGAAATAAATCCGCAGGGAAACATTTCAGGCCCCTCAGAAATATAAATTGGACCCAGAGGGAGCCTAGGACGTTTTATAGGTCCAAACCGATAGTAGTACCGTCTTGTAGTAATAGTAATAACAAGTTACCTATATTTAATGATTTTTGTGTGGCAAATGTTTACTTTAACGCTTTGATTGACTGATGCAACGATTAGTATCATAAACTCATGCGTATTTAATATGTTGCCTCCGCATATTATTCGACAGAGGAACCCTAATAATCCCAATTTAACTAGCGTGACAGGGAATAAATTGGATGCAAAAGGTTCAATTCGCCTAAACGTAAAAAGGGATAATAGAATCTTTCCGACAAATTTTATAATATGCGATAACTTTCCATACGAAGCCATCATCGGCGTAAATTTTTTAAGGTCTAATAGAGTACTATTAGACGTGGCTAACGAAAGGCTTGTCTACCCGGCTAAGGTAGGGGAAGAAATTTCTACCTTAAGAAATTGTAACAGAGGTTACGAAGACAACGTAACAGTAAATAAAATTTCTGGTGGTATAGTGTCGCAATCTTTTGAACCTCATGTCTCGCAAGGAGGACATGCCATAGTCAGAAATTTGTTCAATTATTCTGAGAGACATTGCAGAGATGAAGTAAATTTATATAATAAGTTTATTGAATCTGTAAAAATAAAAATAGGAGATATGCGGCAGTACATGTCAAATGAAATCAAGAAAATAGTGGAATTATGGAGAAAAGTAGTGACCCCCATTGCAGTTCAGGCACAGCCAATGCTATTGACGGATAGCGCCAGTATAAATTTAATAGAAAACGAAAATGAAGGACAATACTACGGAATCACGAAAAGGAAAACAAAAGTCCCTCCCAAACGAAGCAAAGCATTCAAATATCACAGACTATTGAACCAGTGGATATCAAATCTGAAATACAGTTTGTGACCCCGTCAAATGAAATTCCTAAGATTATGTTATGCGAGGAACAAATTATACCTTACGACAAAGGAGAAGGTTTTATTTGGATAACTAATAACCACGAAAATGACACAATTTCAATAAAAAATGGGACGTGTTTAGTTCAAATCCAAGTTTTATCGGAGAATGATTTAAATAGATGGGAGAATTCCAAAAGAAACCTTGTTAACGGCATTAAAACCTCAATTAAAAATATCCTCCAACTAAATCGCAAATTTTAAACAAATTTAATATGGATCATATTACAGACTTTTAGATTAAAAAAAATTATGCGAATTATTTTGTATTTTTAAAGATTTTTTTTCCAAATCTTATAATGAATTCGGACTTATACATTTTTATTAATTTTAAATTTTCACGACTGAGAGTCCTGTAGTTACACAACCATATCGTGCACCGTATAAGCACAAAGAATGGTTAAAAAATAAAACCCATTAATTAGAAAAAAGTAAAATTATGCATTCAAGTTTAAGTCTGTAGGATACACTAGTGATCTTAGTACCAAAAAATAACGGTGATCTGATAATTTTAGTAGATTAGAGATCACTCTACAAGCAAGTAGTTAGTGATAAATTTATTTTACCAAGAATAGATGAAATTCTTGACTCTATTTCAAGCAAAAATAAAATCTTTACTTCTTTGGACCTTACCCAAGGCTACCACCAAGTGAAAATAGCCGAAAAAGATGTCTATAGAACTGCGTTTTCAACGGCTGAATGTGGTTCTTATGAATACTTAAGAGTACCTTTTGGACTTAAAACAAGTTCAAGCGCGCTACGTAGACCCTTGCTACATCTATAAAGAGGATTAAAGAATATAATTCATTTTGTTGATAATGTCATATGCGTGGGAGAAGATGCTGAACAACACTTAGCAACATTAGCTTAGGTGTCCGAGAAATTCAGACAGGGTAATTTAAAATGCCGGCCCGAAAAAATGAATTTATTTCAACCTAAAATCAAATTTTTAGGAGTAGTAGTGACACAAGGAGAGATATCCCAGACCCAGATAAAATAAAATGTGTTGAAAACCTCAAACCCCAAGAACTATGAAAGAATTAAGAGGATTTCTAGGTCTTACTGGCTACTTTAGAAAATTCGTGCGCAATTACGCCCAAATTGCGAAACCCCTCACGGAATTAACTAAAGGGAACTCCCAAAATGTTACCTGGTCCCAGGAATATCAAACTTCCCTAGACCGTCTCAAAAAGGCACTCACTACTGAACCAATATTATCCTGATTTCGAAAACGGACAATTCTTGGTCACAACCGATGCTAGTTCAAAGGGCATTGGCGCTATTCTTTCGCAAATAATCCCGGTAGAAAACCCTAATCCTCCATAGAGACCGCCTAAAGAAAACTAAATAGAAAAAGTTATATGATATTCGACTAGAACTTTATCAAAAGGCAAAAACAGCTAGTCAGCCACAAACCTAGAATTATTATCTATCATTCACCACTGGAAAAAATATAGATACTCTTTAATCGGACGAAAATTTATGATAAGATCATACCATAAGAGCTTGTAGTACCTGCGCACATTTAAAAACACCACGGGCATTCTAGCTAGATGGATTATGAAAATTCAAGACCTAGATTACGAATTTGAATATTTAAAAGGTAGACAAAATGCAGCTTGTGACTTTTTGAGTAGACACCCAGAAAATATTCCGTCGGAAGCTGAGGTAAATGAAGTTAGCGCTATCTATACTAAGAGCAAACATTAATGTCAGAAAAACGAAGTCAAAGACACAGTAAAAGAAAATCAGGATAACCATTGTCCCGTGTCTTTATAAAATATAAAACAAAAGCAAAAAAAGGACGAAATGTGTGTAGCACTTATTAATTATTTTGTGAATGACGATGTGTTGCCGGATAAATTCAAAACTCTTAGAAAAGAGATAGACAATTTTTACTATGATCTTGATAAAGAAATACTATGTAGAATCGTGACTGCTGAGACAAATAGAAACCAAACCTCAATAATACCTGTATTACCATAAAACTTAATAATACCTGCCTTCAAATATTTTCATTCAGATACAGGTGGACACTTAGGAGTAACGAAAATTTTCCATAAATTAAAACAATATTTTTATGTGCCGTCGGGAATAACAAAACTTAAAGAATTTGTAAGTACATGCGAAGCGTGTAACTTAAGAAAAAACCTCCAAGCTTATCCTAATCCTCCAATGGGAAGGGTTCCGGTAGCAAAGTACCCCTTCGATATTGTATCATTGGATTTATATGGAACAAGTGTAGGTTTGACTGATTTCAACAAAGGTCATACTTATATTACGTCAGATATAAGCCGATTTTCCGGATTTACTTTTGCAAAATCATGTAAAAGTCACGGCACTTACACCACAATTGAGGCGTCAGCGAAGTTATTGTTAAAATGTGGCATTCCAAATAAGGTCATAAGTGACAATAGAAGTAATTTTGTTACAAAATTAACAAAAGACTTAATGAATTTTCTTAATACAGAGGAAATGGTAATATCCCCATATCTCCCACAAGCTAACGGTAAAATAGAAAATAGTCATAAAACATTTTCGAATGTATTAAGCATTTTTAAAAAAGACAACAGGAAAGATTGAGATCAATTCCTACCCTATTTAACCAACATAATCAATACTGTTCATTCAGAAACAACTAAAGACAATCCATTTTTTTTACTTTTTGGTCATGATTTTAGAATCCCGTATGATGAGATTATTGAATCTCGGCAGTATTATAATAACACAGAGGATTACAAACAAGAATTCATATATAGGATGAGGAAAACTTATAAGATAGTTAGGCAAGAGTTGGAAAAATGTAAAATAAACCAAGAGCTAAGAAACCAACCCAAAGTCAAGGGGAGTATAGATTTCAAAATAGAAGACTGCGTCTACCTAAAGAACGAGGCAAAAACGGAAGGCAAAAAACTTTCCAACAAATATTCTGGACCGTACAGAATAGTCAAAAAGTATGATAACGATTATACTTTTAAAATGAAGAATCCCGATAGTGGAAGAACATACAAAGCACATGTTAGCCGAATAAAAAGAGTAAAGTTTCCGGAAAGATGGGTATCACGTCCCTCCTCTACTGATTTGTCAGATTCCGAAAATGACCCCCCTAAATAGATATTGGCAGAGCTAAAACCCTTTAATTTCAAGCAAGATTATTTGGAGAATGATAGTGATGAGAAAAACTTTGAAGAATTTTTAGCTATTAAATATCTAATCATTCTCAAAAGAAATTCCCTATTACTTGTGAGAAGAATAACTCCAAAAAGCTAAAAAAGTTCGTCATCGGAGTTCGCGGGAGAGTCAGATTCTGATGTATCTCAAAAAAACCAATTTTCCCTTATAGAATTTTGACCCCTTGTCCCCCAAAAGATTTCCAGACGATATGGTTTCCCCTGCAACACCAATAGAGAGGCCCCTGTCATTACAGGAGGAATTGAACGGATTGGTAGAAACTCCGGGTATTACTGTTAAGAAAACTCCTCCCAAAGATTCAACTAAAACAAATCTGCGAGAAGCTGTGGATTTAATACATTACCCAATAAAAACGAGTAAAAGTACGTCGCCTAGGAATAATACTCCAGAGGATGACAGGCAAGGACAATATCATCATTTAACTGTGTCCAAGGTCAAGCTTCAACAATAGACTTCATGGAGGGAAACACTAGTGCAAAGAATGCCCCATCCCCCTGAAGACATGGCATTTAAACAGTGGATGAATCCCACAGAAACTTTTGAGTCCGCTCAAAACTCCCAAGAATCTTTCAAATCTCCCGAGTTGAAAACTCAAAGCGAGGGCATGGAGAATAAACCGTCTACTTCCAGAGCAGTAAAAATTTACGAAGAAAGGGGAGGCGATACCTCAAAAATGTGAGGTGCAACTTCTAAAACTTATAATACCTCTGAAACCAGTTCCGAAGAGTCTGGCGGTGTATCAGACCAGAGAGTAGGTAAAGAAATATAGAAATAAAAACCGACTTTAGCAGCTTAACACGATAAATAAAAAAAATTAAAAGGGCAATAATTTTTTAAAAAACAATACAAAAATTTTGATCTTATTTCGCTAGAAAAACCGAAAAAGAAAAAACCGCAAGAAGTTGAGGAGAAAGTAACGACACAATCGGGTAGAAAGGTTCAAAAACCCGATAGATGGAATTACACTTAATCAGTACATGATTAAAATATTTTAATGGATAGGCGTCATAAAGAAATAATAATTAAAAAACTTTTAATTTACGAGTAAAAATTATACAATTATAAAAGTACTGTTGAAACATTTTTTTCAATATACGTCAATTCCAAAAAAGAAATTCTAATTAAATAGTAACACTGCATATTATGCATTCGAATAATTTCCTTTAATATAAAAAATCTACCCGTACCATTCCAGTACGATGTATCCAGTCTAACTGAAAGAAGCTGTGATAGGAAGTACTAAGCGAGAAATATTCATACACCTTAGAAATGATCTTTGGTTATTTTCTGTTCCAAGAGAAACTGTTGGAACTTTGCCTTGTTACAATAATACAGAAAAAGTTACAAAACAGAATTACTGTTAGAATATGTGTGAACGATAACCAGAAAACAAGGATTTTAACTTTTAACTAAGGATTCAACTATTCGAACGCCGTTAATCGCCACGAGCGCAAAGGTATTGAATCCTGAACTTATAAACTTCATGGTACCGTCCATCCCATACTCTGCCCCCAACATATAACATGAGGACGTGGTAACCTAAATATGGTCCAAAATAGAAAAAATAAAGGGACAGTAAAGCTTAAAAAAAATAAGAGAAGCATTAAACTCCCAGATTCCCCCATTTACAAATGAAGACCAAAGATTAACGTACGTGGACGATAGATACGGATTATTCTCAACCAATTGCTGGTGGAACATACTACTGACCGTATTTTTCGTATTCCCGACTTACCTGACCATAAGAACCTTATTGACTTTTAATTACGGAAAGATCCTGAGACTAAGAAGGCCAAAACCAAGAGAAGAACACGGGGAAACGGCCGAAATGCAGAAGTTAAACCCGGAACGCCATGAGAACGTCTAAGCCAAGAAAAAGGGAAGACATTAGAAAACGAGTTGGTATAGAGGTCTCCACTCGTCCTTGCTATGTCTTTTTCCCTCATTGTAAGGTTGTTTACGTAAAACCGTGTGGTTATGACGCTGCAACATGCGTTTCTTAAACAGCAGATGTGCGTGAACAATGCAGGCATGAATATGTTGTAAAATTAGACCTCAAACTGAATAATTTAGAGTAAGTTATGTTTAAAGGATTGTTTTAAATATAAGGGAGAATTAAATAAGTATTGAATAATTAAATAAGCCTTTTATCGTTGTTTCCTTTCTCAGAACAATTTTGAAGACATCTCTGTTTTAGATTTCCCAATGGGAATTATATGTATATGAAACCAACATGATAATAATGTCGTTTTATTGAAACCAATGTTATATAGTAATATCAGTGTATCTTTTATATTATCTTGTAGGGTAATCTTCACCCTAAAATGCACCTAATCGTATTGTTTATTATGTATTAAGACTACTTGATTTTAAAGAACGTGTGATTCTGCCTCGTTATTTTTATTACAGGAAGTGGATTGACATATTGTATATCGATCATTACAATGAGTTATCCAGTGCATATACCACCTGGTAGCATCTATTTTTATCATGCCTCAACCAACAAAGAGTACTCACCATAGACTCCAGCCAATTTTCATCCCAGCTGCGTCTACGAAAAGTACAGTTACCTTTTGATCGTTGTTTTCTCGACCAAGAACCATATTACGTATCAGGTAACATTATATTTGAATCTCAGTATCCAGTGCATTATCGAACTATATAATCATAAAAATCCTGAGAACCACATTGACCAGTACAAGATATAAGTACCTAAATATCATCCATGATAATCCTTATGGACACATGAACCATTTGACTGTATAGTTATGATATTTGATGATCCCAAAAATTGTTTATATAACACAGATTCAAGCGTCGAAACCCTTTTGATCATATCGCAGAACCCATCCTATCCCCTCTATGTGGAAAGTTCATATTTCTGTTATCCCATAATATTACGAGATAATTTCTGAAAAATGGGCCTGGAAATCTACCATTGAACTAGAGAAACTGAAATTAACCCCATCGACAAACCCCTCAGTGAAAATATACCCCTCCCAAAAGTTAAAGACAATATGTTGAAGGAGTCACAATAGTTTGATGTCGACCTATTCAAAATCCAAATTTCAATTCCCCTGTGATTAACCTAGGAATCACCGCAAAGGTTAATAAACGCAAGCCATGAACTAAAAATTTTACAAGAGAACCATGATCTCTAAGTGAACGAATGAGCAATTTTATACGAGAAATACATTCTCTCTGTGCCTTAAAATATCCCAAAAATGATATGCTGAGAAGAAAATAAACGCACTCCTAGTGTTCGACCCCTTAATGATAAGGCACCCTATGAACTATCAAAAAGAAAGTGAGAATGAACTCCGATAGCACATTCCCACACCTGTAGTTGAAGCATCATTTCCCAGTTGACAATTAGACAAAGCTCGTCATGTGAACACAATTATGCTCGAACTGTTCCATGAAGAAAGTATATTGTAAGTGCTTTAAAAATTTTGCCAAGACTAAAGGAGTGAATTACCATAATATACAACAGGAGGGTTGAGTACGGTAAAGACACTCGAAGGTAATGAAATGGGTGAGTATTTAAAGATATTACTTCTTAATAACTTTGATAACTCAAAAACACCAATATCCTATCATTAACGTCGCATAGCAAACATCCCCAGTGAAAGTGTTCTAATGTTACCAGTGAACATGGTGAACCCAATATTGTGCGTTTTAAATCGTTCTTATATGTAGTGTTAGATGTTCAGATAGAGTTATGTTTAGCGTTACACATAACGTAAAAGATGCCAGACAAAACCTTTCTTTAACAAAACTAAATAGAGTATGGTTGAAACCAGGGTAAAGTTGCAGATTATTTTGCCCTGATAAAAACAAATTATTTCCTATTGTATATTATTCAGTCAATTCAGCTGTATAGTTCACAGATACTGTCCAGTAGAACCAGAATATAAACAACTAACTTCTTACTGGTGCTCCCCATGCAGTAAAAATGCAGTGGTGCAGCTCAATAGAAGCAAGATGCAAGACAATTTATGCATTAATTAGTCCATTGCACAGCAACTCTTCACCTTTACTGCGTGGTTAGCAGTTCTGCATGTTTGCCCAGCTTGATAAACTGAATAATATACAGTTGTTTTATAATGGTGCAGATTAGCAAGGTTAGCTACCCCTATAGGATAGGGTGCCAGATAGAGCCAGAAACAAACAATAAAAAATGAGTTGTTCATATCTTGGATCTACTGGGCAGCATCTCTGTAACCTTACAGTACAATTTACTGACTAACATAGATTGAGAAATGTTTTTTTTGGTTAATTTCAAATATAGGATGATAATGGTATATTTAGGAAATCTAGAAGTATGTCCTTAGTTTTACAGACTTACTTGAACTTTAATCATCGAATTGATGTGTTAAGGCTCTTAATGTGTGTAAGGCTTAATACATGTTAGTTACCAATTAAGACAGGGATTTAGTGATGATTCATTTCGAATTACCATCATATTCAACAAAGTTCTGAAATCTTTTGACAATACAAAAAAATGTTGTGTCCTGACTGATCTCTGCACCCTACACTTCAGGAGGACCTAATCTGCACTTTACAAGAAGTATCAACAAAAGATAGAAATATAAACCTCTATTCTATTTCTCTTTTATGCAAGACTAATCAGAATTATTTGGTTGCGTGAGTGCATCAAAACACATTTGGGTCAAATTCTACTAAAGAAAATTGTTATTAGTATGATCACTGTTAGATGAGGTGTTGTTCACTTTGGTATATAAGCTGTAGTAAGATATTTAGCTATGTAAGTGAGGAGATTAATCAGAGAGTTAATGTATTTTCCACTTTGATGTAATAAGCTAGTTAACCTTGTTTACCTAATTACAACCCAACATATTAAAAAGTACACTGCAGAAATTATATAAAGCTAACATTTAATTAACCTAGATTATCAAATGTGGGTAAAATTCTACTTAAGTGGCGTTCACAAGCGTGTTGAGCTAGAATCCCATGTCTACACGTGTCTAGCCAGAATCCAACGTCTAGGCAACGACCGTTCACATGTAAAATTCGATGCTTAGCTAAAACTACAAATTTAGTTTCAAATTGTCATTTCTAGCCAATCAACAGAGCTTATGCGGGCAAAACTTTCAAATATTATAATCCCAATTTTTACTGTCACAAGCTAATGGATGAGATAAGCGAAACAATTGCCTTAGTGTGCTTCATTATTATGTCTAGTGTTGCATATTTGCCTAAAATGAAAAAAACAATTATTGAGAAAACAAAAATTTAATTTCAGTTTACAAATGTAAACAAAAATAATGAAAATAGTTGATCTTGACACATTCTGATTGGCTGTAATTGAAAATCCTAGACATTGAGTTCTAGAGTCTAGAACTCAATGTCTAGCTAAGCGCCTTGTCTAGCGTGTCTAGCTAAGCACCGAATTTTACTTGTAAACGGTCGTTTCCAAGACATTGGATTCTGGCTAGACACGTGTCTAGAGATGGGATTCTCAACTAGACACGCTTGTGAACGCCGCTTTAAGCTACTTTTGACTACCTTAGAAAGGGGTTAGGTTAGGAAAATTGAAACTTTCAGGGATGGGTTTACAAGCTCAGGTGTGTCCTGGGAAGGTATTTTGAAGTACCTACCTCCACTTCTTCTCCCTCTAGACGGTCCTGAAATTTGCCAACATTACAGGTTTTTTGACAAAACCTGAAATTTTGACAAAACAACATTTTACCTTAATTTTCAGTTATCAGTTTCTTTTTCTCTGACTTTACCTCATAAAATGCAATTTCAGTTATTTGAGCATAATTTTAAGTCATATCAATGTTTTATTTCCAAAATTTAGGAAATATATTTACATATCATTAGAACCTTATAAATTGGAATTGGGCAAAGTTTTGAAGCTGAAAACAATTCTGTTGTACTTCATTTAAGCAGAAGATCTATTTTGCAAGGTTTCACTTCTATAACTCACAGATTTTTAAAGGTCATCAAAGGTCAGGTACTCTCTAGAAGGAGAAGGAGTGGAGGTAGGTACTTCAAAATACCTTCCCAGGACATACTTTACCCTGTAGACCCATCCCTGAAAGTTTCATTTTTCCTAAACTAACTCCTTTCTAAGAAAGTCAAAAGTAGCTTAAATAGAATTTTACCCACATTTGTTTATCTAGGTTAAATAAATGTTAGCTTTGTATAATTTTTGCAGTGTATTTTTTTGATTTGTTGGGTTCCAATAAGGTAAAATAGCTTATTACAACAATGTGAAAATACATTAACCTTCTGATTAATCTCCTCATTTACATAGTTAAATATCTTACTACAGCTCATATACCAAAATGAACAACACCTCATCTTACAGTGATCATGCTAGAAACAATTTTCTGAAGTTACTAACACATTATGACAAATTTGCCATTCTCCAGGCCAACAAGTCTTCCTTCAGGAAATTCCATAATCCATCAATTTCAAAATTCGCGCGGTTCTTCTGATGGAGGTCCAGGAGAAAGGTGCTTCTTATCTCCTGGGAGCAATCTTCTCCATCGTTCCATTACAGTAGATGAAAAACCGACAACTTATTGCTCCAGGCCCAAGGAGATAGCAAAAAACGAACAAAATACATTCAGGTGTTCCTTCAGCTGTGAACTCTTTTTATTAACTTTTAGAATTTAATATGACTTATTCCAATGAATACGCTAGTAACAGCCACAAGCCGAAGACATACAATATCTTTGGTTTATTATCGCATAAAAATTTTTGGTACACGTTATTTGGTGCAGTTGCAACACAATATTTAAAAATAACTTTATGATTATAGTCCGGCCTAAAAAAAACAAAAAAAAAACGTGAGATCGGGGTTAATAAAAAAGACTTCGTAATCCCAAGATGAAATAATACGTACAGATAAAAAACAAAAACAAAAAAGAAAGGCAATCGTATACAGAAGGCACTAAGAGATTTAAAAATTAAAGGAGGCTAGGATATTATCTAGATCGACTAGATCCGTAATTTGGTTAAGGCTTATTGTGTTCAGCCCATTTATAACCCAACTCCTGACTAAAATTAAAATAACTAATTGTTTTACAAATAAAGAACCGAAATTAGTGATGGGCAGGGCTGAGGCAATATGGAAGACATTCTAGCCAAAATTGATCATCATTAATTATGAAAGTAGCATGGAATTAAACCACTAACTGACAGCCATTAGAAGGCTGGAATGCAATTTCTATACTTGGAAATACCACTGGAAAGAATTGAATGGTACATTTGATAAATACATATATGATTCCATATCAGAACTAGGGACCAGGGGAAAACTAATAAATACTTTCTATTCTTTCAAATTGTATTATTTGTTTCACTAAAAAAATGTATCCTTCAACTCTCATAGTCCCATATATAGGCCTAGGACATATGTTTATACAGGACAACAAAAACACTCAAACCAGATAATTATTTCAGTTCATTTTCATTGTTGTCTATATTCATAAATCTTTTTAAATAATGTTTGATACGCCCTATATCTGAAAGTCTTTTACAATGAGATATAGATCAATTTTTTTTGGCAGGTCAATAAACTTAAGTAAAAGATGTATACAACTCAATAGTTGATACAGGGATGGGTGAACACACTACTTGATTTGGTATTAGCCTATAGTTGGGTCTATTGAGAAGGAAACATTTTAACGCCGCTTTAAGCTACTTTTGACTATCTTAGAAAGGGGTTAGGTTAGGAAAATTGAAACTTTCAGGGATGGGTTTCCAAGCCAAAGTATGTCCTGGGAAGTTCTTTTGAAGTACCTACCTCCACTTCTTCTCCCTTTAGACGGTCCTGAAATTTGCCAACATGACAACATGACATGACAGGTTATCAGTTTCTTTTTCTCTGACTTTACCTCAGAAAATGCAATTCCAGTTATTTGAGCATAATCTTAAGCCATATCAATGTTTTGTTTCCAAAATTTAGGAAATATATTTACATATCTTTAAAACCTTATAAATTGGAATTGGGCAAAGTAGTGAAGCTGAAAACAATTCTGTTGTACTTCATTTAAGCAGAAGATCTATTTTGCAAGGTTTCACTTCTATAACCCACAGAATTTAAAAGGTCATCAAAGGTCAGGACTCCCTGGAATGAGAAGGAGTGGAGATAGGTACTTCGAAATACCTTCACAGGACATACTTTACCCTGTAGACCCATCCATGAATATTTAATTTTACCTAAACTAGCTCCTTTTAAGAAAGTCAAAATTAGATTAAATAGAGTTTTACCCATATTTGTTTATCTAGGTTAAATAAATGTTGGCTTTATATAATTTTTACAGTGTATTTTTTTGATTTGTTGGGTTTCAATAAGGTAAAATAGCTTATTACAACAATGTGAAAAGACATTAACCTTCTGATTAATCTCCTCACTTACATAGTTAAATATCTTACTACAGCTCATATACCAAAATGAACAACACCTCATCTAACAATGATCATACTAGAAACAATTTTCTGAAGTTACTAACACATTATGACAAATTTGCCATGTCTCCAGGCCAACAAGTCTTCCTTCAGGAAATTCCATAATCCATCAATTTCAAAATTCGCGCTATTCTTCTGATGGAGCTCCAGGAGAAAGGTGCTTCTTATCTCCTGGGAGCAATCTTCTCCATTGTTCCATTACAGTAGATGAAAAACCGACAACTTATTGCTCCAGGCCCAAGGAGATTGCCAGGAGATAGCAAAAAACGATCAAAATACATCCAGGAGTTCCTTCCAGGAGATGAAAAACACAGCTATTGAGCCCGATCAGGTATATGGCATAGCTGCGTTCGTTTTCACCGTTCGTCGTTCTTAGTAATAAAAAGATTTTCTCGGTTTTACTCTTAAATTGTTTTTTATTTCGCCGTTCTAAGAACTTCATTTTAACTGAAAAAAAGGCTTATAAGAGCTTTCCTTAGCCAGATAAAATTTCAAAGTCACAGATAAAATTTCAGTCAACCGGCACAACAAAAATGAAAAATATACTTGTGAATATAGCAAAACAAGCAATAGAGTTACTAAAGGAAAGTGACTGTTGAGTAACTGTTGCACCGTTCTATAGAGTGCAACTGGGCACTCTTGCTTTTGAATGCTTATGAATGGGCATAAACATTAGATTAGTTGAAACAGGGGTACAATCCTAAATAGTGAACTCAACACAGGGACACCTGTTAAGAAAATATTTTTTATTCCATAATATGGACAACAATCATAGTTGTGGCACTTTGCCTAACACTTAATCAGCCGAATTTCCTTTCTAAATTTTAAGCTTAAGATGTTTGAACAATTGAACATATTCCTAAGGGTATTGAAACCTGGGGTTAGCTGGAGTTTCTTAGAATTAGTTGTAATCTAAGATATCTAGAAATTCCTCCCATGATGTTTCCAAGTGACCCCTAAGGAATTTTTGTAAGTTTGGAAAGCAATTTATCCCAAAAATGCTCCCAGAAATTTCGGAATATTTCAAAACTGTGCCACATATACGAAAAACAAATCACTACCATTTTTTAGATGAAAGACCCCATCAACAAAATCTACAAAATTAAATATCAATGAACTTGTTTTCTGTCATGTTTTTTCATTTTAAAACTTGGCACCCAAAAGTAAAACTAAAGTTGTTGAACGGAGTATGAGGCTCAGTTCGTTGTTCTAAGAACGACGGTACTAAGAATGAAGAACGGCATTTCAAAGAATGGCTTATAAGCGAAACATTTCATAGAACGGCGAAAACGAACGGCTTAATTGTAAAACCGAGGATTTGATTTCCATAGAACGACAAAAACGAACGCAGCTAATTATTGTGCTATAGGGCTGGTCAGTCCTGACGTCACACACCTATCTTGACGCTCTAAATTCAAAATCTGGGTGAAACGTGGGCACCAAATACAAGGATAATTTATATAAATTTGCTTTTTTCTGCTTAAAGCTTATCAAATTGACTTCAAAGAAGCCCCTTAGGTAGGTTTCACAAGAAATGTATGCAAACTGATACTGATCATTGGTGTTTTGCACCTAGGTCAAGCTTGGCAAAGGTACATTTCTCAGCTGAAATCATCAAGATTTTATCAAGATTCTTCTAGGATGATTTAATTTACTCAGGGATCAGCAGCTACCCATATCCAGGGGGAGGCGCAGCAACCCTTCGTTGATTGAGAGGGGGCAGTGGTGGTGATCATAGGCTATATCATGAATATTTCTGTAAGTAAAACAAAACGTAATTCATGTGATTATTATCAAATCAAAATTATTCTCAAATCTAAGCTCCAGAATTTAAATCTGATTTATAAATTACTGATTCATACTTTAGATATTATAATATATATATATATATATATATATATATATATATATATATATATATATATATATATATATATATATATATATATATATATATATATATATATATATATATATATATATATATATATATATATATATATATATATATATATATATATATATATATATAGGCCATCCCATACCCCTTTGCAGCAATGGAAGCAAATGCTGCCCAACAATACCAAATAAAGCCTGTAATGAAACCAACCAAAACCCCCAAGTCAACTGCCCCCAATGCATCAAGCACCCCCTATAAAACACCATCTTCTAAGCCCCCTTGCTCAAATCCCTATCAGAAGGAATCACCAAGCCAACAAGCCTCCTTGTCCTGTGAGATGAGGCCAGCCTGGCCCTCCCTCCCAACAAGAAACAAACCGGAAACACTACCAGGAATCAATCCCTTAACCAACAAACAGGATGCACAACCAAAAATGCAATCCCCAAATATATGCTTATTCATTCTAAACTGTAATGCAGTTCAGGCCATGAACATACATCAACTACAGAAAACAAAAATTATTGCAGAATTGGCAAAAATCTACATCTCAGATGATATGCTCATTCAAGCAAAAAAAGATCTTGCTTTACTCTTAACAAAGCTGAAGATTGATACACAGTCATATGAAGAATAAATCAACAACACAACATTTATCAATACTCCAATGGAATGTAAGATCACTTACAGAAAATAAGCTAAATGAACTAATATCATTTATGAATAATACTTCAATTAATATTGCTTGCCTCCAGGAAACTCATTTAACCCAAAATCAACAAATTAAGTCTCTGGGATATACTATCCTGAGAAAGGATAGATCTTCAGAGAGAAAAGGAGGTGTTGTAGCTTTATTAGTTAATAATAATATAAAATTTTGTGGCATCAATTTTCATGATTTTGAAAATGATGTTGATGTAATTGGTATAAGTGTTTGGATGAATAATTTAAAAACCTACATAATAAGCTTTTATAACCCTAATGGCCAAACTTCAGATGCCAAGGATTTCCTTAATTATATAAATAATTCTAATATCTTAAAAAATATCATTATTTGTGGTGATTTCAATGCCCACAGCCTTTTGTGGGGGAATAAACCAGCAAATAAAGCTGGTAAATTTATTGAGCATATGACTTCAAATAATAATGAATTAGCTGTTGCTACCCCTCCAAACCTGAATACTTATTTCAACCCCAAAAGTGGCAATTTCTCCACAATTGACCTACAAATTGTGTCTTTAAATTTTTTGAACAAAATTTACATAAATAAAATTGATAGTCTATGTACAGACCACTTTGCTATAGTTTGCTCCCTAAATGAACCTGCTGAAACTTTATCTCATACATCCAAATATATCAACACTAAAGTAAATTGGTCTATTTTCCAAAATAAGCTAAATGATGAAATTACAAGTTTCACCCAAAGTTCATGCATTTCTAACACAACAGTTGACACACATGCTGAAGCGTTGACATCTTTACTAATAAATACAGCTAATCATGCTATCCCCAGGACAACACCTAAGAAAACATTCCCTAAACAAATTCCTAAAGCATGGTGGACAAATGAGTGCCTAAATAAATGGAGGATAAAAAAGGCAGCTAGGACAGAATTCATAAGAAAACCAACACCTACTACATATTTAAAGAAATTACAAGCAGAGTCTAATCTAAAAAGGACTATAATAGATGCTAAATATAAATACTGGAATAATTTTGCAAATAATCTCTCCAGAGAAACAAATGAGCCAATTATACATAAAGTCATAAGCCACATATGTGGGAAAAAGACTTCTCCCAACCCACTCCTGTATGAGCTAATACATAATAATACCCATTATGACAATGATAATGAAAAGGCTAACCTATTTGCAACTCTTTTTGTTAATAGGCTAACATCAAATAATCAAAGCAAACTGTCCACAATTCCCATGAACCCTAGTTACCAACCACGCCCTGGATCCGAGTACATAGCTAATCCATTATCAATCCAGGAATTAAATAATGCAATACATCATATTAGGTCCAAAACTAGCAGCAGCTATGACAATATACACCCTACATGGATAAAGAATCTCACACCTTCATACAAACAAGAACTGCTAAATTGTTATAATTACGCTTGGGCATCTTCTAAGTTCCCCAACATATGGAAATGTTCGTCCCTCCTACCAATCCTAAAGAAAAATAAACCAAAAGATAACCCTGAGTCTTATAGGCCCATAATGATTACACCTGTGATGGGGAAAATAATGGAGAAAATGATTCATCACAGACTCCTCTGGTTTGTTGAGAAAAATAACATGATCCCACACACTCAAACTGGATTCAGGAAATACCACTCCTCAATAGATGCTTTCATTTTGCTAACAAATGCAATAAATGAATCTTTCTCAAAAAATAATATCCTAGTGGCAGCTTTCCAAGTTTTTAAAGGAGCTTATGACAATGTGAACCACCAAATCCTTTTAAATAAACTTGCAAACCTTGGAGTATCTCCTAAGCTAGTATCCTTTATTAAATCCTTCATAGAAGTGCGAAGTTTCATTGTTTGTGTTGTTTCAGCCTCTTCACCCCAAAAGACAATTTCCAAAGGCCTACCTCAGGGAGCAGTCCTCAGTTGCCTCCTTTTTGCCCTATATCTCTGGGACATGAACCTACCCCACACGAATCTACAATATGCTGATGATCTGGTGCTATGGTCATCTGGCAACACCTTTCAGATAGCACAGTCAAATCTGCAAAAGTCACTTTTCCAGTTTGAAAAATTCTCTCAACATTCAGATTTACCCATTGCACCCACCAAGTCAAAAATAATCCAATTTCACCGGAAGCGAAACCATGTTAATGCAAAACTAACTCTAAATAAAACAACTATTCCAGAAGATAATAATATTAAGTACCTAGGTCTAATGCTTGACCAAAAACTTAATTTCCACCTCCACATTTCAAACACAATAAAAAATGCTATAGAAAAGCAAATATACTAAAAAGACTTTTTTCCATACCCTGGGATTGTAAGGAGAAAACCTTTCTCCAGTTCTATAAATCACATATAAGACCCCATATTGACTCTGGGCTAATCTTCTATGGTGCATGTGCAAAGACCCAGATGCAAAAAATTGAAACAACACAATACGATATCATACGTCTTATATTTGGTCTTAGGAAACCCACAAGCTCAAAGTTTCTGCTTATGGAGAGTGGATTAACAACAATAAGGGAGAGACGCAGCTTTCTCTTGATAAAACATCTTACAAAAATTGAATCAAATAGCTCATACACATTACATAATTGGTTAAGAAATCCAGCCATGCATAGAGGTATTGCAGATGAGTATGCCAATATTCAAAAGAAGTTCCCTGTACCAGCAAAATCTATTGCACCTACTTTCCCCCAATCCCCTCCATGGAATTGGTCATTTCCCATAACAAATACTGAATTTTCAAAATGGAATAAAGATTTAACCCCCATTGCTTTTGTCAAGAAAAAATTTGCAGAACTTAATACAATTACCTATAAAAATCACTTCCAAATATTTGTTGATGGGACAAAAATGGATGAGAAAGTTGCAAGTGGTGTTTTCCTTCCCCACCTGAAAATTGCAATGGGAGAGAGATTATTTAATCATTTATCTATAATGTCTGCTGAGTTAAATGCCATAATCATGGCATTAGAACACCTTAAGCAAAACCAACCTTTGATTGAAAATTCGAATAATATTATCATCTATTCCGACTCTTTATCAAGCCTTGAGTTGCTGGCCTCAGCTCCTCAATATAAGTTGGACATTGACACTTATCATTGTCTCAGTATTATTGATAATCTTGCTTCAAGTGGCATAAAAACTTACTTTCAGTACATTCCTAGCCACTCTGGCATAAGTGGTAATCATCAGGTTGATGAAATAGCAAAAAATGCCAATATTGACCAGCCAAGTGGAAGACCAATTCCAATTAGAGATATTTACCGATGGAGGCTATCAGATATTAATTTTAATAAGATTAATCCTATCCTTTCCCCCTTTCCCAATAAGCATCTTTCTAAAATTTATCATAGAATTCGTTCTGGAAAAAATGGACTAAATTTCCTTGCATTCTCATATAAGCTTTCTAATTCAAGTGGTTCAATTCCCCTGTCCCCTCTTTGCAGGCAGTGTAATATGAATAATGAAACACTTGACCATTGCCTCTTTGAATGTAATATGCTGACGTCTGCACAACATACCTTGCTTTGTAAACTGTTAAAATACTTCAAACACCACAAAATCCCACTATCAGCCAAGAGCCTAGCCAACTGTACCAGCACACAGAGCATAGAAATCGACATCTATCATCTTATATTTGAACTCCTAGAGTCGAAAGATCTGCTGAAAGATATCTGAATATATATAATAAATATGAGGCAATCAAGCCAGTAGCTCTGTAGCCCACAGAGTGAAGCAAAAGGAAAAGGGCTAAATAGTTATACTGAAAAGCCCGCCTGCTGTTAAATAGAAGAAGAAGAAGTGTTAACCCACATATATCTAATCTTAGAACGTCAACTGACGAATATCAGATAACGAGTACCTTTGCAAAGAATCAAATTAGAGTAGCTCAGAACAGGTATGAGTATCCTTTGGTTAAATGCCACTGCTGTTACCGGTTGAAAAATCAAAAGATATAGAGTTTTTAAGCGCATTTTCAGAAAGAAAAGAATTCAATGAAATGTTAATGGCTTTATTAGATGAAACTGAAAGATATATACCCATGGAAGAAAGACAAGAAATTAGATTTTCCACTGGTTGGTGGGAGAATATATTAGATATATTTAAATTATGTGAATACTGCACATGCAAAATGCTTTCAAGTAAAGACAACGTTCATTCTGTTGCAAACAATCTTCAAGTGAAAACAGCTCCTAAATGCATAGCAACATTGAACAAGTTTGAATTGACACTAATTCGGTGTGTCATGCCCTGTCTAACTATTTTAAGACTAGGACAAGTAATTGGATCAAAGAGACCTGCAACTGAATTAGCTAGTGCTCTTAAAGGAAGAATCGTTTATTTGTCAGTAGAGGTTCAAGCAAATGCAAAAATACTTCCGGAAAAGTTACTAAACATAGATAGCTTTGTGATTATTGTCAACGGTCATCCTACCTTCAAAAGAAACGTTTGGTTTACTCTGATTGATTTGAGGAAGATACACAGCGTCCTTCTTTGGTTGAAAGACAACAATTATTTATATAAAAATATATCAGCGTTCACAATAGAAGAATTGGAGCAAATACTTACAAATCGCCTATTGGAAAAAGAAGAAGGTAAAGAAAACACACATAATATACCGGATGGTGCTATTTTAGAAAAGTTATCTAATGACGCAAGATCTACTTTGGCTGAACATTTTTCAATACAGCCACTAGACGGATCAGTCACAAAAGACTTAATAGAAGACTTCCAGAAAAATAAGAAGGTTGACTGTGATCAACTTCAAATTAAAAAACTGGTTGGTATAGGTAAAGATTTGTTTCAAGAAAGAATTGATGTTATGGCATTCCCTAATATTTTTCCCGACGGAAAAAACTATATGAGAGACATAACCCGCCAATTTTATCTTAGGAATTCTGATTACATCAAATGCCGTCTTCTAAGTAGACATTCACAGTTCCGTCAAGATATACAATACTTATTCTACAACTTTCAAGTTCAAGCACTTTCACATTTCTCTAATAGCATTGGTCACATGTTGCGCACTGTACGACCTAACCAAAACTCTCGCAATTTTATGGATCGTCTCAAAAATCGAGATGGAGATATGGAGTCTTCAATATTTTCTCTACAATCCAGAATCAGAGGTTCGCGCCAATATTTTCAGGCACTTACTGGTAATGTAATGGCAATGATAGAGTAAGAGCGTCCACCAAAGCTATTCATTACACTTTCTTGTGCAGAATGGTATTTTCCAGAATGTATCGAACATTTACGAGAAATAAACAAAAATATGCCAGGCATAGATAAGATGACTGCAGGAGAATTGACTTCTATGGATCCTCTTTTCGTATCTGTGTATTTTCAACAGAAATGGAGAGCAATCTTTAACGAACTAATATGTGCGAAGGACAAACCTATATTTGGAAAAGTAAAGGATCATTTTTGGCGCATAGAGTATCAAGCAAAAGGAGCACCGCATGTGCACTGTATTCTTTAGATAGAAGATGTGCCTGTTATTGGAACGTCGTCAATCGAAGAAGTGGTCGAATATTTAGAAAATATTATCACTTGTGAACTTCCAGATAAGTTAACAAGTCCAACACTCCACAAATTGGTTGCCGGTCATCAAATACACCGATGCACCAAATA
Source organism: Artemia sp. Qi Xiang Cuo (assembly GCF_049724085.1). Taxonomy (NCBI): domain Eukaryota; kingdom Metazoa; phylum Arthropoda; class Branchiopoda; order Anostraca; family Artemiidae; genus Artemia; species Artemia sp. Qi Xiang Cuo. The sequence goes on along the minus strand of NC_142806.1, from coordinate 66,284,982 downwards.
CTGCCAGCGAAAATTCCAAAGAAACCAAAAATGGATCAGTTACTGTAGAGTTGGATTTCCACGTTCTTTAAAAGAAAAGACGGAGATGCATGACATCATTGACTGCTTAGCTCACGGATCAAACCGCAAAAAACCACGTAAGAGAATTTACGACCTTCAACGAAAAAGATACTGAGCACTATGTTAATGACTATAGCCCCTCATTGTTAATGGCAAATTTATCCAATGTTGACGTTCAGTATATTGCTCACATTGGTTCAAAACTACCATATTATATCACAGATTACATGAAGAAGGCAGAAAGTTCTGATGTTGACAATATATGGGAAGAAATTAACAAATCCCTTAAATTCCCTGGTCAAAAAGCTTTGTCTTATTTATTAAACTCAGTAAAAACCCGCAAAGTTGGTGCCATTGAAGCAGCTGATAGGCTTCTTGGTACTAACTTGTATAGCTGTTCAAGACAATTTAGATTTGTCGATTTATCAAAGCTAACAGAATTAAAATGAACACTGAAAACCTATAAGGAAATAGAAGAACTTGCTGAAAAAGACCCAGAAGGATCAGATTTATTTGTCACCCACTGGGTATCTGACGTGTATACAAATAGACCAGACAGTTTGGAAAACATTAATTTATATGAACTGCTCAGTAGGTATGAACGTGAAGAACATGGAAGGGATGAGAGTATGAGACTGAAAAAATGTTCATTCTACTTAAGAAAGCGAATCCACGGACCTTACATCATTAAGCACAAAAAAGTTAATCCCCTCAAATCTGAAGAGAACAATGAAATTTATTATAATATGCTTCTCAAACTTTTTAAACCATGGAGATATGAAATTGACATTATAGTCAGTGGCCTAATCAGTTTTGAAACATACTGTATTGAAGTTGAAAAATATCCAGAAATGGTGAACTATCACGAAAAACTGGTGTCCAAATTGAAAATTGACAAAGAATTTGAAGAGAAAGTCCAAGAGAGAGCTAAAGTAATTCATCAAAATGAAATTCACATTGAGACTACAATTTTTGAAGAAATAGATGATTCCAATAACCTAATACAAGGAGAAGTAATTGACTGAGCTAATGATGCAATGGAGGACCTGACAACAACAAACAGACAGATTTTTTAGTTTGACACAATGGATCAGTAACAATCAGACTACAAATCACTGAATATTGATCAAAGAAGAATAGTTGACAAAGTCTTGGCTATCATCAATAGTGGAAACACTAAAAAATCACTCAAAATGTTCGTTTCAGGATTTAGAGGAACGGGAAAATCACGAGTAATTGATGTTACTCGAAGAACGCTTTATAACCAATATAGCAAAGAAATCTGCCCAGTGGTCGTTATGGCCCAACAGGACTTGCAGTTAGCAGCATAAAAGGTGTAACAATACATCGATGTCTAAATTTGCCTGTGGACAAACAAACAACGGCCAAATATAATCCTCTCTCCTCTGAACAGTTACTTACACTGGGGAAAACATTGTCGCAAACACGTCTGTTTATCATTGACGAGACAAGCATGGTTTTGTCATTAATGATAATGTATATTCACTTGCGTCTTACAGAGATCATGTCAAACAATCTTTCAATGCTAAACAGTAACTTTGTTTTCTTCGGTGATCTTCTTCAACTACGACCAATTTTATCAAATGCACCATATGCTTGTCTGACTCGTCTTGAAATTCGAAAACGTATTGGTTCCGTTGGTACATTTGACCTATGGAATTAGTTTGATTATGATGAACTGACTATCAACATGAGACAAAAACAGACAAAGTGTACGGAGAAACTCTAGCAAACATTCGAGTTGAAAAGGGTGAAGAGACCCAACTTCATTATCTCAATGCAAGAAAATTTAGTTAGGACTTAAGAGCTACCCCTGAAGAAGTTTCAGATTTATATTTACGACTAGTTAATGAAGGAAAGTCTCCTGTTATTCTTAAGCCCACAAATGATGATTGTAAACTAGTGAATACAATATATTTACAAAAAAAAACAGCACAAATTTACTGACTAACTGCGATTGATCAAATTTCCTCGGTCGTTAAAGATAAGAGAATTGAAGAAGAAGCAGAGAAATTTAAGAAATAAGTTTCTTGTGAATTATTGTCTCGATTAATCAGTAGCTGTACTGAACTCCTCGTGCTCAAAATCCTCCTCAGGGCCATACTGTGGTGTTTCTTTTGTGGAAGTTTTCCCCACTGTAGAGTGCAGACGGTCTGGTATTATACTATTATCGTTTCCTTTTTAGCTTAAAGCTTATTCAAAAAGGCAATGAAAAGAACTCCCCCTAAAAAAAGGTCCCTCCGGATCCCACCCCAAATACTAATGAAATTGATCCATTTTTGCCCCATCCTGGCTGGTCAAGCTCCCTATCTCAAAGCTCACATGAAAGCTCAAATTCTGAGAATAGGACAATGATCAGTGTTGGAGTAAATGTCACTATAGATGATAATGGCTTTCAAGAGGTCCTTTCTTGGAGCTCCAAAAAAAGGAAAAAACTTCCCCAATCAAAAGTATTTCCCCTCCTCCTTTCCAAGATTATCCTTCCCAAAACTTAGGAATTTACCTCAAAATTTCTCCAAATACCCCCTTTGAAATAACAGATTACTACAATAAGGGTTGCAATTTTCAAAATGTTAGAATCAATGTTTTCTCTTAACATTCACCGTGATGGATCTTTGCTAATAGCTGTCCAAGATCAGAAATCAGCTGATATAATACTTAATCTAAAATCTCTTCTGAATACCCCAATTAACTCATCTAAATGGAACCCAAAACATTCCCAAGCAAAGATAGTAGTATATAGTGTTCCCCTAGAAATACCAATTCAGGAGTTAAAAGAAGGGCTCTCAGATAGGGCTGGTAACACAATCCCTGTAGAAGATGTCAATCAACTGGGTAAACCCAACTCTAATGGATTAAAAAAAAGTAGATCTTTCTTATGTACACTGAAGGAAAAAATTAATATCCCAGAAAAGTTATTCACATAAAAATATATATCAACCAAATATATCGAACCTGCTCCCTAAACGAACCTGCTGAAACCCTATCACATACCTCCAAATATATCAACACTAAAGCAAATTGGCCTATGTTCCAACATTAGCTAAATGATGAAATTACAAGTTTCACCCAAAATTCATGCATTTCAAACGCAACAGCTGACACACATGCTGAAGTTTTGGCATCTTTACTAATAAATACAGCTAATCATGCTATCCCCAGGACAACACCCAGGTAAACCTTACGTAAACATATTCCCAAAGCATGGTGGACAAATGAGTGCCAAAATAAATGGAGAACAAAAAAGACAGCTAGGAGAACATTCTTAAAAAACCATCACATACTACATATTTAAAAAAATTACAAGCAAAATCTAATCTAAAAAGAACCATAATAAATGCTAAATACAACTACTGGAATAATTTTGCAAATAATCTCTCCAGAGAAACACATTAGACGATTATACATAAAGTCATAAGCCACATCTGTGGTGAAAAGACTTCCCCCAACTCACTCCTGTATGATCTTATTCATAATAAGACCCATTAAGACAATGATAATGAAAAAGATAATCTATTTGCAACTCCTTTTGTTAATAAGCTAACGTCAAACAATTATAGTAAACTGCCCCCAATTCCTTTGAACCCAAGTTACCAACCCGGCCCAGGATCCGAGTATATAACCAGCCCCTTTTTCAATCCAGGAAATGAACAATGCAATACATCATATTAGGACCAAGGACACCCTACATGGATAAAGAATCTCACCCCTTCGTACAAACAGGAACTTCTAAATTGTTATAATCACGCTTGGGCTTCATCTATGTTCCCCAATATCTGGAAATGTTCGACCTTCTAACCAATCCTAAATAAATATAAACCCAAAAAAACCTCCGATTCCTTTAGTCCCATAAGGGTTACTCTTGTTATGGGGAAAATAATGGAGAAAATGATCTATTACCGTCTCCTCTGGTTTGTTGAAAAAAAATACTATGATCCCTTACACTCAAACTGGCTTCAGGAAACACCATTCCTCAACAGATGCTTTCATATTGTAAAAAAATGCAATAAAGGAATCATTCTCAAAAATAATGTCCTAGTTGCAGCTTTCCTAGATTTTGAAGGGGCATATGACAATGTGAACCACCAAATCCTTTTAATTAAACTTGCAAACCTTGGACTACCCCCCCCCCCAAGCTAGTATCTCTTATAAAATCATTCATAGAATTGCGAAGTTTCATTGTTTGTGTCGGTTCAGCCTCTTCACCCCAAAAGACAATAACCAAAGACCTTCTTCACGGAGCAGTCCTCAGTTGCCTACTTTTTGTCCTGTATCTCTGGGACATGAATCTCCCCCACACGAATCTACAATATGCTGATGATCTGGTACTATGGTCATCTGGCAACACATTTGAGACTGCACAGTCAAAGCTGCAAAAGTCACTTTTCCAATTTGAAAAATTGTCTCAACATTCAGATTTACCCATTGTGCCTACCAAGTCAAAAATAATCCAATTTCATCGAAAGCGAAATCATTTTAATGCAAGACTAGCTCTAAATGGAACAGTTATTACAGAAGATAATCATATCAATTACCTAGGTCTCATGCCTGACCAAAAACTTAATTTCCACCTTCACATTTCAAACACAATAAAAAAAATGCTATAGAAAAACAATTATACTAAAAAGACTTCTTTCTATACCCTGGGGCTGCAAGGAGAAAACCTTACTCCAGTCTTATAAATCACATATAAAACCCCATATTGACTATGGGCTCATCGTCTATGGTGAATGTGCAAAGACCAGATGCAAAAAATTGAAACAATACAAGACGATATAATATGTCTCATGTTTGGTCTTTGGAAACCCACAAGCACCAAGTTTCTGCTCATGGAGAGTGGATTAACAACAATAAGGGAGAGACGTAGATTTCTTTTGATAAAATATCTTACAAAAATTGAATCAAATAACTCACACACCCTACATAATTGGTTAAGAAATCCAGCCATGTATAGAGGCAATGCAGATGAGTGCCAATATTCAGATGAAGTTCCCTGTACCCGCAAAGTCTATTACACCTACTTTCCCCCAATCCCCTCCATGGAATTGGTCAATCCCCATAATAAATACCGAATTCTCAAAGTGGAGTAAAGATTTAACCCCAATTGCTTTTGTCCAGAAAAAAATTGCTGAACTTAATACAATTACTTATAAAAACCATTTGCAAATATTTGTTGATGGGTCCAAAATGATTGAGAAGGTAGCAAGTGATGCCTTCCTTCCTCACCTGAAAATTGCAATAGGTGAGAGATTGTATCATAATGTATCTATAATGTCTGCAGAGTTAAATGCCATAATCATGGCATTAGAACACCTTATGGAAAATAAACCCTTGATTGCTAATTCAAATAATATTATAGTTTATTCTGACTCTTTATCTAGCCTTGAGTTGCTGTCTTTAGCTCCTCAGTATAAGCTGGATATTGACACTTATCATTGTCTTAGTATTATAGATAATCTTGCTTCAAGTGGCATAAGAACTTATCTTCAGTATATTCCCAGCCACTCTGGTATAAGTGGAAATCATCAGGTTGATGAAATAGCAAACAATGCTATAAATATTGACCAGCCAAGTGGGAGACCAATCCCCATTAGAGATATTTACCGATGGAGACTATCAGATACTATGTTTAATTAGAAAAATCCTACTCTTTCCCCCTTTCCCGATAAGTACTTTTCTGAAATTTATCACAGAATTCGTTCTAGAACAAATGGACTAAACTTTCTTGCATTCTCGTATCAGTTTCCTAATTCAAGTGGTTCAGTTCCCCTGTCCCCTCTTTGCAGGTATTCTATTATGAATAATGAAACATTTGACCACTGCCTTTTTGAATGTAATAAGCTGACGTCTTCACAGCATACCTTGCATTGTAAACTGTTAAAGTACTTCAAACACCACAAAATCTCACTATCAGCCAAAAGCCTAGGCAACTATTCCTGCACACAGAGCACAGAAATCGATATTTATCATCTTATATTTGAACTCCTTGAGTCGAAAGATCTACTGAAAGATATTTGAGAATATCTAATAAATAAGAGACACCCAAGCCAGTAGCTCGGTAGCCCACAGAGTGAAGCAAAAGGAAAAGGGCTAAATAGTATCAACTGAAAAGCCCGCCTGCTGTGAAATAGAAGAAGAATGACATTAAACTTACTAGTGGCGCATCAAAGAATCTGGTGTTGTGCACTGGGACAAAAGTTATGCTCCAAAGAAAAATGTCTGTTTACAAAGGATTAGTTAATGGGTCAGTGGGATATGTCCAAGGATTTAAAAACCTACCAAATGGTGAAATTGCTAGAATCACTGTACAATTTGCCAATCAAAAAAACATGGCTGAAATATCCCGTGAACCTGTGAGATTTGAAGCGTTAAAACAAATCTATTACACTAGAAGACAGGTTCCACTACAGCTAGCTTTTGCTATTACGATCCATAAGTCACAAGGTCTTAGCTTAGAGTGTGGTATAGTTGATGCTGGAAACAGATGTTATGGACCAGGAATGATTTACGTTGCCTTGTCAAGAGTAACAAGTAGTGCTGGATTATATCTCATAGAATTAGATCAAAAACAAATTTTGCCGACAGTGAGGCAATCACAGAATATAACCGTCTAAGAAGTAAATACAGACCAGATCTCTGTCTTTTTGAAAAACCTAAGCAGCCAATGGTTTGCAAAGAGACAACAACTGAAAGACTCCTGAAACACGGAAAAACAAGTATAAGAATCCAAGAGTATACTAACAGTAAAAGAATAATATGCGTTAAGGAAGTGTTGTCTCCAAAACGTGCTAAAAATCAAGACACTTTACATTTGTCTTTACAAGTCAGGAATTGGAGGAGGCAGAAAAGGGCTATATAATCTTGACAACGTTTCTTGTTATGCAAAGTCAGCTTTTCAGTGTCTCTTTAGCATGCACGAAGTACTGTTTGACACGGTTGCCCATTTGAAAGACCCAGTTTGAAAGGCCCAAAAGAAATTGAAGGTCTTGCATTGTCATCTCTTCAAAAGAAGGAATCAACCAAGATACAATCAATCAATCAATCAATCAATCAATTTATTAATACTAAAAAAAAACAATACAATTACAAACTTAAAAATTTAAACACCCCCAACAAGCTAAGCTTGTAAAGGGCCAACAAAACAAAAAACAAACTATTATAAACCACTAAAAAAAAAAAAAAAAAAAAAAAAAAAAAAAATTAGATAAGAGACATTTATGAAAATAGGAGAAATAATAGGAGAAAATAGGAAAATTATTTGAAATATATTGAATGAAAAAAAAAAAGACATAAATGTGGATAGAATGCAAAAAATGAAGAAAAAAGGGGGAAAATACTAGACTGGAAATACCCAGCGAGAAAGTGCCTTTGCAGAAAGAGATAGAGGGACATCAGGAGGGATGGAGTTCCATAGTAAAATAGATTGATAAACAGGAGACCTCTGACCTGCTGTCGATGAACGCTTAGGTAAAATGAACCTGCGATAAGAGCTACGTAAAAAAGAAGAGTACCTACCTGAGCCTGACAGAAAGAAAAACTGCTGTAGAGATGGTGGGAGTCTACCTAGAAAAGCAGAATGTGCTAAATAAAGGTAACTTTTACCCACAATACGATCCAGCGGAGCTATTCCAGTATCATTATAAAGATCAGAGGAAGGGTAAAAACAAGGAAGAAGAAAAGTAGCCTTCACTGCCCTATTTTGGGCTCTTTGAAGTGAGCAGAGAAGAGATTTATTAGTACTACCCCAGACAGAACAGCAATAAGAAAGGTAAGGAAAAATAAAAGCATAATAAAGAGAAAGCATAACATCAGGGGGAAGAAATGAGTTAACCCTGTATAACAATGAAGATTGTCGGAGGACAAGGGAACGGGTATGAGTTTTATGGGGTTTAAAAGAAAGAAAAAAGTCAAGATACACACCAAGAAATTTCACTATAGGAGCTTGCGGTATAATATCATTCCCATAAGTCAGGATGGTTGGTTCCCCTGCGTCTCTCATACGATAAGGGGTTCTAAAGTGTACAATGGCACTTTTTTGGCTGTTGAGAGTCATACCATTTGACCAGCACCAATCTTTTACTTTATCACGAAGACCTTGAGCTAGGGAAATGGCAGAAGGCAGGTCCACTGCAGCAATGAAGAAGTTACTGTCATCAGCAAAAAGTATAGGGTGCACAAGGGGATGAAGACCATCAACAAGATCATTAATATAAATTAAAAACAAAAGTGGTCCAAGCACAGAGCCCTGTGGGACACCTTTCACAATAGGCAAGAAAGAGGAAGAAGTACCAGTAACCGAAACATACTGAGATCTCCCTGAGAGGTAAGACCTAAACCATTCAAGTGGGACTCCATGCACTCCAAATGAAGATAATTTAGACAAAAGAACAGAGTGAACGACCATATCAAATGCCTTTGAAAAGTCAAGAAATAGACCCAAAACACACAAGCCCTTGTCAAGATTAACACGCACAAACTCTGTTGCATCTGAAAGTGCATACAAGGTAGAAAAACTGGGACGAAAGCCATACTGATGGTTAGTTATGAGAGAATTACCTGAAGTCGTATTAGTACTAAATACAAATGAAGAGAGTCTACAATACACTACTTTTTCAACAACCTTAGAAATTACAGGAAGGAGAGAAATAGGTCTATAGTTTGAAATTTGAGATGAATCACCTTTTTTAAACAAAGGTACAACATTAGCAACCTTAAATAAATGAGAAAAACACCAGAAGAAAGAGAGAGGTTAGTTATGTGTGAGAAGGGGTTAGAAACAAACTGACCAATTTTTTTAAGAACATTACAGCTCAAACCAAAACCATCAACTGTACGGCTACTTGAAAGCTGAGAAATAATGTTAGAAATTTCGGTATCACTGCATGGAAAAAGGAAAAATGACTTTTCTGCTAAGGGAAAACTACTTACTCTGCTGTAAGGTGGATTAGGAACTGAAGGAAGTGAGGTGAAATACGAATTGAAGGCGCTTGCTGAAGAATTTTTGTCCACGAAAGATCCATCAGCTTTCCTGTAGTGACAAGGGGGGACTGTTTGAGTTTCTTGCGGGAAAGAGCTTCATTAACTACAGTCCAAACCTTTCGCAAATTCCCCTTACACTCATCAATTCGACGCGAAAAATAGAGCTTTTTGGCTGCACGTACTGAAGAAGTAAGCACATTTTTATAAAGTTTATACTTCAAAAGATCATCCTGTGTCTTACTTTTACATGCAGCCTTAAACAGAGACGCCTTCATATGTGTAGCATTGATCAGACCTCTATACATCCATGGACATTTAGGTATGGAATTCCTTGGCCTCTTTCTAAGAGGAAAATGCTTATCCAACAGAGCTCCCATACGACACAAAAATAAACTCGTTGCACAATCAACATCATTAGCTTCAAGAACACTAGACCAATCATTACTCTGAAGACTATGTATTAAATTAGAAATTTCTTTATCTGTGGAGGTTCTAAAAGAAAACTCACCCTGCTCATCCACAACAATCTCAGTTTGAGGCACAAAAAGTGAAACATAAATAGGGAAGTGATCAGAAAGATCAGTGAAAACAAGACCAGAAGTAAACTTCAAATTCGAAGAATGAGAAATGAAAATATTGTCTATTAAAGTGGCAGAATTTCTAGTAGGGTCAACACGAGAAGGAAAAAAAATTGAAGGAAGTAGACCAGCAGAAGAAAGCACATCAAAGAGATGGTCACATTCATCACTTGATCCAATGTTTAACATATTACAATTAAAATCTCCCAAAACACAAATACGTTTTTTAGAGAAAGACCCCATACAAGAAAGTTGATCAAACAAATCACAGAACAAATGTGTTTGAAAAGGAGGGGGCTTATAAAACAAACAAACAGTGTCACATGCAAACTGGCTTTTCAGATCAATAACAAGAGAATAAACTGTCCTACTATTTGACACTACTGATGTAAACATGGATTCAAGGTCAGACCTTCTTCTAAACTCAATATCAGATTTTATAAATAAAGAAATACCTCCTGAGCACTTTGTTACCATTCTGGGGATATGGACAGCAACATAACCATGCATATCATAGGCTGTAAAATTTTCACCATCAGATAACCATGTTTCTGTTAAACCTATTACATTAAAAGGGCAAGAGTTATCAGACCACAAATACGATTTCAGACTATCCCATTTATCTCTTATCCCATGCAAATTCAAACAAAATACATTGAAGCTATTATTTAAAGACAGTGAGGGTATAATTTTGTCACCATAATCAATGGTAGTGTGATAATTGCAGCTAGAATTAACCATAGATTCAAGGAAAGGGTCAAGCGTGTGAGTCTCTTGTTTACCAGCCCTAATTGGTTGATCAAATATAACCGAATTAAGAATAGAAGAATTCAAAAGAAAAGAGAAATCACCCATAATTATCACAAATAATAAATATACACATAGAAATATAAGTGGGATGGCACAAATTATCCAAAGTACTGGACCAAAGTATAATGTGACACCAGTTGCTATTACATGAGCTGCAAGTGTGCTGGACTGACATCTCATTTTAATGAGATATCAGTAAAATGAAAGTAGAATCAAAGTATTGGCCCAATTTATAATGTGGGACCAGAAAATTATGTAAGCTGTAACTGACATGAGAAATAAAGAGAAAAAAAAAAAAAAATAAAAATATAATAGTAGTCAGCCTACCTTAAGGTGATAGGATCACAGACAAATATAAATGAATATCAATGGAATGACACATATTATTCCAAATATTAGCCCAGAGTATACTATGGGTAGTAAAAAATTATGAGAGCTGCCTATATACTGACATGACAAAAATTTGATTGAATTCAGGGTACACAAGGGTGATAGCATCAAAAAATAAGATAAAGAAATATCAATGAGATGGCAGATAATATTAAAAATAATGACAAAGAATATAGTATGGGACCAGTCAAAATTATGCAAGTTGCATGTGTACTGAAATAAAAAAATTATGATAGGATTCAGGTTACGGGAAGGTGATAGGATCACTAACACAGATAAGGGAATAATAGTGGCATGGCACATATTCATCAAAATATTGGCCCCAAGTATAACGTGGAACCAGTCAAAATTATATGAGCTGCAATTATGCTGAAATTACAAAAATATGAAAGAAATCAGCCAGAATAAATGTAATAGAATCACAAACAAACATAAAAAAAAAATAAGTAAATAAATAAATAAATAACAGTGGGATAACATATATGATTCATAATATTTGCCCAAAATGCAATATAGGAACAGTGAAAATTATATGAGCTGCAAATGTGCTGACATGACAAAAACATTATAGAAGCCAAGCTACATGATGGTGAAAGGATCATAAACAAACGTAAAGAAAAATCAGTGGGAAGGCACATATTATTATAAGTATTAGCACAAACTATAATTTGTGACCAGTTGATATTATGGGGGTTACAAGTATAATGACACAACAAGAATATAATGTAAATCAGACAACGTGAAGGTGACAGAATCACAAACAAACATAAAGAAATATTAGTGGGAAGGGACATATCGTCCAAACTATTGGCAAAAAAGTGTAATATGGTACCAGTCTAAATTATGTGAGGACAGTAAAGAATAATAGAGGAATATTTTAAGAACAGCAAGTAAATCCCTACAGAAACAATGCAATATATTATAAGAAAATAAATCTAAATCCATCACTTTAATTTATCTGCATTTGCAGCACATAAATCAATTTCACTCTGATTATTAAACTTAACCACTCTTCCAGATTGGGTTTTATACAGGATATCACCTTTATTGGACCAAACATTACGTAAGCCAAGCTTTGACTTGGCATATGAAAGAAGTTGTAAGCGTTGTTTTTTAAGTGTCTCAGAAAATAGTATCCCAGATCCTTTCAAATCCTTCTTTTGTCTGAGAAGCAGTTGACGAACTCGTAAGTTGCAAAATTCAACAACTATGGGTCCGGGTTTTGCAGATGGTTTGCCAATTCTTTTGGCTGATACAACATCAGACTGAATAATTGGTATGCCAGGAAATTTCCCAGCACATAGTGACAGGAATTGACTTTCAGTGTTTTCAATGGAGGTCTCCTCTCTCACCCCAAAGACAATAATTTGGTTGCTCAAAGCCTGCTGTTCAAAACGGTCATTTAATCTTGCCAGGTTAGACTGGATAGGCTGGCAAGAGTTTTTAAGGTCTATCATGGATGACTCTAAAGTAGCCAATGAAGATTCAACAGAAAATATGCGTCTGTTATAGCTTTCAAGAGTTTTATCCACTAAATTACTAAGATCTAGGTTGAGGCCAGCATACACCTCCTGCTTGATTGCATCCAGCTTATCTGAAGAGATAGTGACATTATGTTGCATGGATGTCTGTTCCTCTTTCATTTTAACCACTGCCTCATCTACCTGGGAAGAGATCTTAGCCAATATAAGGTCATCAAGTGACCCTTTCACTGAAGATTTAAGATTGTCAGGTTGTAGTGAATCTGCTAGCATTTTATGTTTGATTTTTATGCTATTTATGTGGTTAGTGAGCATGAGTAGCTGCTCTGAAACAGATTCTGATCCAGAGAATTGGATTGTGCTATCAGACCTTAGTTCACGAGGTGGCTTGAGTTGACTTTTCATTTCTTATCTGAAGTAAACAACAAAACAGGACCAGAAATAAGCAGTGGTCTAAGACAGTTTTGGTATAAGGCAGGATGTAGTCCACAATGAAGCAACAAATTTCAAATACCAAAGCAGGGGATTGTGAAATTTGAAGAATAGAAAGCAATCAGCAAAAAACATCAAGCATCAACAGTAGCAGTGGTATAAACCCAAGGATTGGTTACTGTAGTCAAATTACAAGTTAAAATTGGTATAGGTCTCACCTGATGAGTCCCCTCTTGCACCCCAGGGGTGGGGGCTGCTATGTGTGCCTGCCTTTACCCACTGGTAGGCAGGTAGAACCAGTACTTCAGGAGGCTTAAAGTGTTGCTGGTTATGCCAGAAAACCTCAAATTCTGATCTGATCTGATACCCACGTCTTTTCAATTTTCAAATTTTTCGCCAAAATAGGAGCTTACTTTTAAGTCAATATGGTTTTTCAGAGCAGAGGCAGCAGTCATTATGCAGAATTTTGGGAGGCTCCATTTGAAAGAATTGACTATGAGAACACCATCGCAAATCCATTAATCATTGAACGTACACTAAGTGAGAAATTTCATTTCAAGAATCAAAAGTTTTGGGTGTGCGAGACCTGTCATTGGACTCAAATTGGGGACATATTCCAAGATCTAAAAGTTTGCAACTTATCAATTCCAGGGGTTTTTAATCCAGATGCACCTGCATGGGAGGAAGAAATTGATAGCACGAAAATTCCGTTTCATAGAATATTAAACCCAGACCTAGTGGGCAAATAATGTCCGTTTCAACACAATCTGACACTGAAAACAGTATTTACCAAAACTAGTCAGTTCGTTGCAATCAATTTGGATCAAAGAACAATGATGCACAAGAACTTTAAAAAGATCATAGAGATCGATGTGGACTCAATTTTTATCAAACCACGGATGAGTGTAATATTAAAGGCAAAAGTTACAACGAATTTTCTAAGTCAACACAAATGTACAAGATTATTGCTGCTGCAATTCACGTTGTACAACGTTTTATTGTGGCCATTACTTTGTGTAAAGACGAACACTTGAGAGACGCTGGTGCATCTGCAATGATTCGATTGTAAGAAATCAAAAACATATGAATGCCGCTGACCTATCAGATATGACTTTTCTTATTCTTGAAAAGAATTCCTAAAAATTTATATTAGATATTAGATTAGTTGCTACATATTAGATTAGACTAGGGCGAAAAATAAATTACTATAGATCTTAGGATTACAAGAACTACATAATGTTCGAAAGTAAGGCAAAAAAAAAGTTGTACATATTTCATGATTGCCAATAAGCGGTTCAACCACTATTGAGGTTGAGAGTGGCTATTTCTTCGATTACTGAAAAGGATCCCAGGGACGCTGGCATAGCTGTAATGTTTACGTCGCGTGAAGTCAAAACGATTTGGATGCTTCAAAGAATGGATTACCATACAGATTGGATTAGATAGATTACCACGTAGTTTAAGATGCATAGACTGGATGAATTTGAATACCACATGGTTTAAGATTACATTAGTTAAACCCATTTTTATGATTAAGGTAAAATAGACAGCACTTTCACATTTTTAATTGCTGTAAATAAAGCATTTAAAACTTAGATCCTCTATTCTCAGCCTATCCAGAGAGTGTAATTCTAGGAACGATCTTAAATATTATAAAGCTACTTTTATCATTCACTTTAAAAATACATTATTTCGAAGCAAACCACAAGCGAGAGGTTTCAAATAACAAAATCTTACTATTCTAATAAATGTTATTTCACCGACCTTATTATCTTATTCTTGATTTATCTTATTCTTGATAGCCTTTGTATATACTCAATATTTATACTGAATGTCTATACTTTAGAAAAATTACTCTTAATTTTTATAGACTTCATACAAAGGATTCTTTTTGACAAGAGGACACTATGACAGGACAGGAATATGTTTATTTTTATACTTTCCAATTTGTAATATACTGCATAGTTGGATGCTAGCCAATTACACTAATTTCATTATTTTGTCATTCTAATCAATCATACAAAGACAAGCAGCGAGTGACGTGAGAATAGTTTATTTAGAGGTTAAAACTAACGCGATACGAAAGGAAACTTCAGATAAGTAGAAACATGAATCTTATTTACATGCAGTCTTGGAAGGAATAACATTGGGAAGGAATTATATGACTTATAAGTTTTAAATTTTTTTTCATATATATTTTTATAGCCTTGCTGTCTGTAGCCTAGTTAATGTCATTCTTGGAAAAGAGTAACATTTTAAAGGAAGTATACCACTTATAGTCTTTAGCCTAGCTAATATCCTTCTTGGAAAGGAATAACATTTTGAAAGAATTACCACTTACAAATTTCTGTCAAGTTTATTTTTTGTAATTTATTCTAAAATATAATGTTTTTACATTTTATTTCGGTATAGCATGGAGTTACAGCCATTTGTTATTTACAATATTTTTTACACAATTTTGTGAAATTTCTTTAACTTTCTGTTTTGATCTTTCATCTTTTATTGCTGTTATATATTCTTTTGTGAAGTAAAAATAGATTAAATATATCAGTCTCCCTGTTTTGTTATTCAAAACTTGTAATTAAAATTTGAAAAATTGGAGTCAGTGTAAATACTGAAAGAGGTTTTTCTGTTTGTAGATTTTGCCTCCGTATAAAACGATTTTCTGTGAGGAGAGGACATCCTTTTAACAGCAGAAGCACAAGTAAAAACTTATTTTATGTGTAAATTTAGTCCTATTCTTTTAAATACTCTTTCTCTGGTTCTTTCAAATATGGCTGTAACTTGATTCGACTTTTGTTTTCTAATAAAAATATGAAAAAGGTCAACTCTATGAAATTTTATCATAAGCTATATTTTGATTTAAATGAATCCTATTTCTACTTCATTTTCAAACAAATCATAATTAACTTCTATACAAATATTATAACCTAGCTGCCTCCATTATATGACCTGAAAGGATAAGTAACAATTAATTAAACAAACTTAGATAAGTGATAACCATGGACAAAAAGTATATAGAGCTGTGAGACTCAGACACATATTTACATGCGCTGCTAGTGGTAAGATATTAAGGGGTCGGGTTTGATTCTAGGGGGCGGAAAGGGTTGGCTGTGTAAAACCTTTACATTGTAGCACTGTTTTCACGAATCTCAGTGCATTTATGCACAACTAGCAGTGCATCCAGAAGGTCCAGGATCAAACATGCCCTATTTTCTTCATAAGAAAACCTTATATCTCACAGTAATTTATTACCTTAGGAATATTTTGAACTAAAATAGCTATTCCAAATTTGATCTGGTCCATTTGAGCAAAAAAGGTGTAAGGGGGGGGCCTTCTTAAAACCTTTGACTCTTAAAAGGGTACGTTATAACTAGTTAAATGAGCTGTTTTTTGAAAATGAAGAATTCTTACAAAAAGGCCCAATAAAACATTAAAGCCTAATGGTCTTTATGACCTTTGGTTTTCTATTGTCTAAAACTTAGTAACAGAAAAAACTTAATTAAAAAAAAAAAACTAAAATAACTTTACAAAAGAGATAACCATTAACAAGCAGTATATAGAGCTATCCTCCCCTTTGCCCTACAAATGGGAGGATATTAGGGGGTCGGGTTTAATGTTAATGGGTGGGCAGATGGGGTTGGCTTTGCAAAACCTTCCAGTTGGTGGCCCTATTTTTACTGATCTTATTACAAAACTAAAAACAATAAAACATCGAAACCTTATTACCTTTATGGCAATAAGGAAATCCTTTTATATGGAGGCAAAATCTACAAACAGAAAAAATTCTTTTAGTATCTAGAAAGAATTATATAATCATTGCAGTATATAAACCTATCCTCCCATTTGCGCTGCAAATGGGAGGATATTAGGGGGTCAGGTTTAATGCTAAGGGGTGGGTGGTGGGGGTTGGTCTGCACATAAAAATGAGGAGTTTTTATAAAAAGGCCCAATAAAATATTAAATCCTTATGGTTTTTATGACCTTTGGTTTTCTATTGTCTAAAACTTAGTAACAGAAAAAAAATAATAAAAAAACTAAAATAACTTTACAAAAGAGATAACCATTAACAAGCAGTATATAGAGCTATCCTCCCATTTGCGCTACAAATGGGAAAAGGGGGTCGGGTTAAGTGCAAAGGGGTGGGCGGACGGGACTGGATGTGAAAACCTTCTTGTTGGTGGTCCTGTTTTCTCTGATCTTACTGCACAACTTAAAAAAACAATAAAACATCTAAATCTTATTGCCTTTATTGCAATGAGGAAATCCTTTTATATGGAAGCAAAAATTCAACAGAAAAAATTCTTTTAGTATCTCGAGAGAATTATATAATCGTTGCAGTATATAGAGCTATCCTCCTATTTGCGCTACAAATGGGAGGTGGGGGTCGGATTTAATGCTAAAGGGTGGGTGGACGGGGCTGGCTGTGCACAACCTTCTCGTTTGTGTCCCTGTTTCCACTAATCTTAGTGCACAACTAAAAAACAATTAAACATCGAAACCTTATTGCCCTTATGACCTTTAGTTTTTCATTGTCTAAAACTTAGTAACATAAGACAATTAATCTAAAAAACTAAAATAACTTTACACAAGAAATAACCATTCACAAGCAGTATATAAAACTATCCTCCCATTTGCGCTGCAAATGCGAGGATATTAGGGGGTTAGAAAGACCTAACCTCCCATTTGCACTGCAAATGGGAGGATATCAGGGGGTCGGGTTTAATGCTAAGGGGTGGGCGGGCAGGGCTGGCTGTACACAACAAAATGAGGAGTTATTAGAAAAATACCCAATAAATCATTAAAACCTCATGGTCTGTATGACCTTTGGTTTTCCATTGTCTATAACTTAGTAACGGAAAAAAATAATTAAAAAAACTAAAATAACTCTACAAAAGAGATAACCATTAACAAGCACTATATAGAGCTATCCTCACATTTGCGCTACAAATGGGAGGATATTAGGGGGTCGGGTATATTCCTAAAGGGTGGGCGGAGGGGCTGGCTGTGTACAACCTTCACGTTTGTGGCCTTGTTTTTACTAATCTTAGTGCACAACTAAAAAACAATAAGACATTTAAACCTTATTGCCTTTATGACCTTTAGTTTTCTATTGTCTAAAACTTAGTAGCATAAGAAAATTAATTAAAAAAAGTAAATTTATTTATTAATTTACAATTAATATCTATTGTATGTTTGTTTGCATTGATTTTTTATTCAATGATTGTTTGATTGTTGATATGCCCCCAGGGCAAAACTTACAACGCCTACCCCCAGGCCCTGGGGGGCTGCGTCGACACCGGAATTTTTGTTATCAGAACTTTGAACTATTTTACCAAAATGTCTATCTCAAAATTTTTATCTGATGCATTTAGGGCGTGGAGGAGGGGGGGGGGGCTAGTTGCCCTCCGATCTCTCTTGACTCTTTATAAGTGAACAAGAACTTTCAATTTACAATGAAATGAGCCCTCTCCAAAGTTTATACGATCATCCCTTCCATTACAACTATATATGCCCCTAGAGCCTTACTCATAACGCCTGCCTCCGGGCCCTGGCAGGTTCCGTCGACACAGGAATTTTCTTATCTGGGCTTTGATGAACTATTTTTATTGAAATGGCTACTATTAAAATTTTATCGGATGGTCTGGGGGAAAAAAGGGTGTGTGTGGGGGGGGGGCTAGTTGCCCTCGGTTATCTTTTGACTCTTAAAAATTGAACTAGAACTTTCAATTTCCAATCAAATGAGCCCCATCTGAAGTTTAAACGAGCATCCCTTTCATAAAAACCATATACACCCCCAGGACAACACTTACAACGCCTATCCCCCGGGTTTTGGGGGGAGTTTTGTTATCTAATTTTTGAATAATTTCCGAAACACTGCCTATCTCAAAATTTGTAGCGGACGGGTTAGGGGAAAAAGAGCGTGGGGGGGGGCTAGTTTAACTCTCCTTACTCTTAAAAAGTGAACTAGAAATTTAAATTATCAATCAAATGAGCCCTCTATGATGTTTATATGAGCATCCCTTTCATAAGAACCATACATGCCCTTAGGGAAAAACTTAGATCGTCTTCCCCTGTGTCCTGGGGGGTTCTATTGACTCCGTATTTTTTCTTATCCGACCTTTCAACTATTTCTAACAAAATGTCTATCTCAAAATTTTAATCAGATGGGTTTTGAAAAAGAAGGCGTGGGGGGCGGGGGCTAGTTGCCCTTGGATCTCTTATGACTATTAAAAAGTGAGCTCGAACTTTCAATTTCCAATCAAATGAGCCCTCTCTGAAGTTTACACTAGCATTCCTTTAATACGAACAATATATGCCCCAGGGCATAACTTACAACGCCTGCCCCCGGGCCCTGGGGGGATTTGACGACACCTGAGTATTTGTTATCTGACTTTAGAGCAATTTTTAACTTAATGGCTATCTCAAAATTTTATTGGATGCATTTGGGGAAAAGGGGGAGTGGGGGGGGGGCGAATTTTCCTCCAATCTATTTTTCCTCGCAGAAACTGAACTTGAATTTCAATTTTAAAATCGATTGATCCATCTATTAAGTTTTCACGAGTATCCCTTCATTAAGAACCATATATTACCCCGTGGCGCACTTTACAGCACCTGCCCTCGGGCCCTTGGGGGGGCTGTGTTGACCCCTGAGTTTACGTTATGTGTTCTTTGAACTATTTAAAAAAAAGCTATCTCAAATTTCTTATCGGATGGGTTTGAGGAAAAATGGGGCTTGGAGGGGTAGTGGGGGTGGGTGCCCTCTACTCTCATTTTACTCTTAAAAAGTGAACTAGAACTTTCAATTTCCAATCAAATGAGCCCTATTTGAAGTTAATACGAGCATCCATTCCATAAGACCCATATATGCCCCCAGGGCATAACTTAAAACACCTGCCCCGGGGCCCTAGGGGGTTGTGTCGACACCGTAATTTTTGTTATATGATCTTTGGACCATTTGTAACAAAATAGTTATCTTAAATTTTTTATTTGATGCATTTTGGAAAAAAGGGTTCGGGGGGAGGGGAGCTGGTTACCCTACAATATCTTTTGACACTTAAAAAGTGAACTAGAACTTTCTATTTCCAATCAAATGAGCCCTCTCTGAAGATTATACGAGCATTCCTTCCATAAGAACCATATATGCCCCCAGGGCATAACTTATAACCCTTGCTTTATAACCCTATATTAACTTATAACCCTTGTGGGGGAGTTGTCAGCCTCAAAGACCTAATTTCCAGAACTTAAAACTACGTTAATAAAATGAGAGGGGGGTTAGTTTCCCTCCAATTATTTTCGACTATTAAAAAGGGCACTAGCCCTTTGAATTTCCAATCGAATGAGCCTTTTTTGAAGTTTCTACGACAACACCTTCTATAAAAACCTTATATGCACCCAGGGCATAACTTAAAATCCTTGCCCTGAGGATTGTGGGGGAGTGTCCCCCACAAAAACATACTGAAAAAAACTACGCTGAACAAAATGGCTATCTCAGAATTTTGATTGGATGTGTTTGGGGGAATCATGGGCGTGGGGGGGGGGGGGCGTGCTGCCCTCCAATCACTTTCGACTGTTAAAAAGCGCAGTAGCCCTTTGAATTTCCAATCGAATGAGTCCTTTTTGAAGTTTCTACGACAACGCCTTCTTTAAAAACCTTATATGCCCGCAGGGCATAACTTAAAACTCTTGCTCTGAGGACTGTGGCGGAGTGTCCTCCTCAAACACAAATTTTCTATCTGGAAATCAACTACGCTGAAAAAAATGTCTATCTCAAAATTTTGATTGGATATGTTTGGGGGAATAATGGGCGTGGGGGGCTAGTTGCCCTCCAATCACTTTAAATTATTAAAAAGAGCACTAGAACTCTCGATTTCAAATCCAATGAGCTCCCTTTGAAGTTTCTACGACAACCCCTTCCATATGAAATGCCTCTGGAGAAAAAATAAATAATAATAAAACATTGGAGCCGTATGGCCTTTACTATAGGCAACCCTATAGCGTTGCCTCTAACTGGCATATTGAGGTTTTTCCAGGGTGACGGTATCAAACCTATGGTGACGTCATGACATCACGAAGAGGCTTACATTATCTGTATATGAGTGCCGGTTCGGGCTTATGCCAGATTTGTCATTTAACTCATTCGGACTATATGTCAAGGCTTTTTCTATAATTATTGTATGGCTTGATGTCCGCAACTACTTGATTTAATTCAAAAAGCGTTATGCTCAGTCAAGCAGTTTGAATCTTCACCAAAGACTGCATACTGGTGAGAAACCATTTAAATGTGATTCATGCAAAAAGTGTGTTACTCAATTAAACCTTTTGACTAAACATCAAAGACTGAATACAGGTGAGAAACCGTTTAAGTGTGATTTCTGCAAAAAGTATTTTACTCAATCAAGCATTTTGAATCGTCACCAAAGACTGCAAACGCGTGAGATGTATTCACTCTATCCAACACGTGAGAATGCAATTCATTCTTTTTAACGTCTTAGTAGTAACCTATCATAAGGTTTCACCTGGCGCTCCTTATTTGGGAGACGATTGGACTCCGTCCAGAATACCGAGAGAAGGTGTTTGACCTACATTAGAGAGGCGTTAGAATTCAATTGACAAAATACAGATTATAGATAGTTTGAGTCTTCAGGAATTTGTCACCTGATTTTAGCATCGACCTGTCACATAATTATTGCATGCAAATGGATATCACAAAGAATAATTATTTAAATTTCCGAAGAAATAAAAGGGTTAAAAATATTTCACCAAATTTACATGGTTGGGGAAACATGTTGCAGAGAGCTGAATAAGTTAGGTTAGGCATTTAATATAATTTGTTCTGAACGGTCTGCTTTTCGTAATTCTTTTTTGTACTTTCCATAATTTTGTTACTAAAGTATTATATTCTGACGATAATTATTTTATAGATTTACTCCTTTTCAAAAGGGTTAATTGTTTCTCATTATCGAAATTTACAGCAAAAATGATAGACAGGGAACAGTCTTTGAACTCTTGGCATCATGACTAATGCATAAAATTTTATCTGCATTCCATTAGCCTATGAAATTTTCTCTCCGAATGCAGATAGAAACGTGTTATGGAAACTATTCTTAACTGAAGAATTCTTAATTTTCTCATAACTTTTAATAGATTAACTTGAAGGAAATACATTAAAGAGATTCAAAATTAGCATTAAAAGACAATACGTTTGCTATGTAGATTGAATAAATTACAACACTCCGATCAAGCATAAGAAATTATGATATGGAAATGAATATAGGCAATTCAAATAAGCAAAATTGATATCCTATGTCGAGGAAAAAACTTATAATAATTTAGCACGAAAATATATGTAACTAACAATTAATTGTATTTCAACCTTCTTTATAAGCTTTATCATCTAGTATCTTAATAACATACTGAACACGTCTCAACTTTGAACTGCCTCTTTAGCAGTCTTATTTCACCTGCTATCTTCTGATTTAGTTTCATATGTCCCTCAGTTTTTCTGAAAGTACAAATTAATAACCTATTCTGTTCCTGAGATATTGCATGTATACCAATCTGAGAACTTAAATCAATTTCTTTTTATTTATTTCAGTTGTGTAAGCAGTAGTAGTTGTTAAAGGCGTGAAAGTTTCAATTTAATACCGTAAACCGTGATTCTGCAGTAATGAGAGGACACTGCTGCACTCATACATAATAGCTTTAGCCTGGATGTTATTCGGACATCCCTTTTACGATCTGGATGAACCTAAATTCTTTTGATTTAGTTTAATAGTAGTTGCGGTGAAAGTAGTTTCAAAAAGCAGTTCCTTGAAAAATTTCAATTTAATGCCATTGCTGTTGCTTAAATATTACCGATACGCCTTTATGTCAGTCTTTATACAAATTTTGTTTCTTTATTCCTTTCTGTATTTCTCAAAACTTTGACCTCTATACCCATAGCCTTTTTCAAGACTTCGGATAAAACACGCCTCTCTTTAGAAATAAAAAAAATGAATATGTATACATTGGGTAACTTTTGTAACTTATAAACCTTGATCAGAAGGTTATGGT
This sequence comes from Artemia sp. Qi Xiang Cuo, assembly GCF_049724085.1. Classification (NCBI taxonomy): domain Eukaryota; kingdom Metazoa; phylum Arthropoda; class Branchiopoda; order Anostraca; family Artemiidae; genus Artemia; species Artemia sp. Qi Xiang Cuo. The sequence continues at coordinate 66,262,175 of NC_142806.1, read as the reverse complement.
GGGGTTTCTAACACGTAAAGGCATAGTGATAGAAACGTTCTATCATTTTGAGCAAATAGTTATATTGAAAATTTTCTTGAACATGTTTTTAAGAAAAGCAGCTAAAGGAGTCGTGAAAGTGGTTGCTGATTGACCTATCACTTTTAACTCTTAAAAAAAAAATACTCGAAAGTTCATTCTCTGTTTAAATTAGTCACCTCCAAAGTATCGAGCATAATTTCTTCCATACGAAGTGATCTGAAAAAAAGCAAATACTAAAAATTAACAAAGAGTGAAAACTAACAGTACTTCTTTTACTACTTATCAGTACTTCTTTTTCATCAATTCTTCTGACTAACTTAGAATAAAAAGAAGTTTTGTTTGATTTGTTTAGTAAAGTTTATTGTTGAATTTTTTTTTCAGTTTTATTTATATATTATTTTAGAAGTTGAAGATGCTTTACAAAGTCAAATTGAAGAAATCTTTGGCGTTCTGAACCTTCTTTTGCTTCCTAAACGTGAAGATATTGCTTTAAGTAATTTTCCTGAGTTTTCAGGACCTTCTAAACTTCAACTTGATACCAAGGAACCAGGCGATACATCTTTTGACAGTCAAGATATATCTCAAATATACATATTTTTTTTTGGCAGAATAAACTATATTAGATTACGGGTTATTTGAGAAAAATCGGGATGGATAAGTGGACACTTTTCTATGAAAATTGAACTAATCTAAAGACGAAATTTTTCTCTCGTCTCATCTCATTATTCTTGGAAGAGTTTTCATTGTTCTAGAGTTTGGTACCTGATATTCCATAACTGCAGTTTAACCCTCTGATAGTTGACTTCAACCGTCTGCAAGTGACTTTAACCCTCTAATAGCTTGTAATATGACCTGGAACTTGTTCCTAGATTCGGCGGGAATCTACCGTTCCTTCCGTACCTTCAAAAAGAATTTCCAGTAAAAAATTCTTTTTTTTTATGGTTTCTACTTGAGTTGGTATCTTTTGATTTGGTTTGTATGTGTGTTAGTGTGTTGAAGTATTTTGATTTATAAGGGAAGTGTATGTTGATTTTGGGGTCGTTTGAGGTGAGGGATTAGATTTTGTTCCTTTTTGGTCTTGGAGCCTTACAAGAGAGTATGTTGAAATTGTTTATTAAATAAAAGAACACAGATTTACAGTCTGGCAATGAGAACTCTAAGGGTTGGACCCGTGTATGTGTTAGCCGGTGAGGAAAACTGAATTCCAACTCAAACCCTCGTCCTTCTTTACTGAGGGGGTATAATATTGAAGCCTAAATAAAGCATTTATATTTTTGCACGTATTCAAACGTGCTCTGCTTTTAATAAAGAGTCTTAAGGGTTTTCTGCTAATATACCCTTGAAATTGTTTGTTTATTCGGAAGATGCAAGCTGGCGCATAGACAAGCTACGTGGCAGGCTTGTTTATAATGATTCCAATTGTCGCTAGTTTTCTACCTTGTGCGCTGTTGTTTTGTTTATAATGATTCTCATTGTCGCTTCTCTTCTAACTAGAGATAATATAAACTTTTTCTTGATGTCATGGATTCAAATTAAGTTCAATGCAACCACTTTCGAAAAATACTAAAAAGGCATTCAATTTTAACAAAAAGATGTTTTAAATGAATACACCGTTTTTCGCCTGAAAGGAATGTATATATATTCGTTATTCTTCTGTTTTAAGTCATGAGGTGTCAAATAAGCAATAACAATTGAACAAAGAACGTCTGGCATGAAATCAATATCTCTTTCCTGATACTACATTAAAGAATAATCCAT